>NC_069508.1:157334176-157494176 GCF_027579735.1 Bombina bombina
CTCGTCCAAAGGTTGCAAATTCCTCCAGTGAGGCCTTCAGCGAGGAAGCACTATCTGCAAGTGTTAGCAGGACATCGTCCGCATACATTGCTAGTTTATGTTCCATTCCCCCCACCACAATGCCCTGTATGACAGGATTGGCTCGTATTTTGCTTGCCACAACTTCCATGACTAGCGCAAAGAGCAGGGGCGACAGAGGACACCCCTACCTGGTTCCATTGGATATTAGAAAGGCCCTTGAAAACATGCCATTAACTCAGACTTTAGCATTGGGATTGGAATATAATGAGAATACATAACTAATAAAGCGTGGCCCAAATCCCATTTTTATCAGGGTGTGGCGCATGAAAGACCAGTTGACACGGTCAAACGCCTTCTCCGCATCCGTCGATACCAGCATCAACGGAGCGGAGTTGGCCTGGGCAAAAGATATTAATTGGATCACCTTGAGCGTATTATCCCGCGCCTCTCTTGCCGGGATAAAACCTGCTTGGTCGGTCGAGACCAATTGGGGTAGATATTTTTTAAGTCGATTGGCTATGACCTTAGCTAGTATCTTAACATCAGAGTTAAGTAGCGAAATCGGTCTATAGCTGCTCGGCTGATTCCCCGGTTTATCTGACTTGTGGATGACCGATATGAAGGCCTCAAGCATCGAGCTCGGCAACGTGGGGTCCTCTGATAGTTTATTGAACATGCGTAACATATGGGGCATTAGAATGTCTGCAAAGGATTTATAATAACGAGTGCCAATCCCATCAGGGCCTGGGCTTTTACCACTCGGCAGAACTTTTATAACCCGAAGTATCTCCTCAGCCGTAAAGGGAGAATCTAAGTGATCCGCCCCTGCTGTAGACAGTTTTGGCAGCTCAACACTCGCTAGATAATCTAGGATTGTTTGTTCAGAGGTCTGTCTGTTGCGATCCTCTTCCTGCTCCCCGGTCGTGGGGTGTAAGTTGTAAAGAGATTCATAAAATCTCCCAAATGTGTTTGCAATGGATTGTCCATCTCTATGGATTTCTCCACTGCTGTTTGTCCTCTCAAACACGTATGAGCTCAATCTCCTACGTGCCAAGGCTCTGGCCAGCAGCCTTCCGGCCTTATTACCTTGTTCAAAAAACTGCTGTCTCATCCTCAGTGCCTTCCTCTGCTGCTCCTCCTGGAGATGGCGCAGCAAGGCGGATCTGGCAACCTCCAGTTCCTCCTGCACTGCTTTGTCGGCTGGTGAGTCCTTGTGCGCCAACTCCTTTTGAGCAACCTGCGCCAGAAGCCTCTCATACATGTCTCTTCTATTTTTACGCAGAATTGCGTTGTGCCTAATCAATATTCCCCTGAGGACACATGTGTGTGCCTCCCAGATTGTGGAGTCACTCAGGGCTTCTGTTGTGTTTAACCGAAAGTATTCCTCCAAATTTTTGCCTATTTCCTGTTTTAAGAGTTGGTGGTCCAGGAGGAATTCATCCATTCTCCAAACAAAGGGAGTCACTGGAATGTTTGGCCAATCAATGGTGCATCTGACCGGGGCGTGATCAGACCAGGTGATTGTGTTGATGCTACTGCCTGTAGTGATAGTGAGACCCGCAGAGTCTGTAAACAAGTAATCCTCGTGTACTTCCTATGCGGATGCGAGTAAAAGGTATAGTTCCTGGCTGTAGGGTGATAAGTGCGCCAAATATCATGTAGTACATGATCTTTCAAGGACTTGATGAGATGTTTGATAACCTTGTGGGGAGTGCTGGAGAGGCCATCAGATGTGTCCAATGCGGGGCTCAAAGATGCATTAAAATCACCACCCAGATATAGAATTCCCTTCTGTACTTCTAAGATTTTGAGCATAACCATTTTAAGGAATAGATCTTGTGCTGTATTTGGGGAGTAAAGGTTGGCCAGGGTAATGGGTCTACCATACAGCGTTCCCGTCAGTATCAAATATCTGCCATTAGGGTCTCTGACTACGTGCTCTAATTGGAAGGGTACTGATAATTGGAATAAAATGCCCACCCCATTTTTTTTGGAAGGCCCTGATGCGAAATAGGCTACTGGGAAATGTCTATTGAACCATTTAGGTTCCCTGAGTCTGGAGAAATGCGTCTCCTGTAGCAGTATGATGTCCCCACCCATTCTATGTAGATCTCTAATGATTAATGATCGCTTCTCCGGGCTGTTGAGGCCCTTAGTATTTATGGTTAACAGTTCAATGTGGTGTTTCCTCTCTTGGGGGTGTAGATAAGCCATATCTGCCCCAGGAGGTATGCAAGAGAGAGAGAGAAAAAAAAAAAAGTGAAAGAGGGGTTTGAGAAGATATATAGAGTTAGTTGAAAAAGGTAAAGTAGGATAGTTGGATTTAATTAGGTGAAGAAAGCTGATTAGTGAAGGAGGGGGGAGGGAAGGTGTGGTGGTAGAATGTATATAAGAATAGAGAGTGGGATGTAACCCTCCAAATGTCACAGTCGACTCTGGGGGGTAAATATACAGTTAGGAAGTCTGAAAAATAAGATCAACAAAGTTGTACAACAGGGGGTAGTAACCCCAATACTCTCATATATAGATATATTGACATATATGATTAACTTTGTGGGTGTTTGTAACTCAATAACATTTTAAATCAAACCGTTGTTAGAATTTAAACATGAACAGTAACAAAAATTTAGAACCAGAAAAATACATAATGTCCCTCCAGCAAATGACAAAACATATATTCCTACGCCAGGATTCAACCATAAAATCTGAAGTCATATCTAAGACTAAGACCCTCCTTAGTTCATGTTAAAAGGTTCCACTAGCTTCTATATTCTTTATGGGAGACTCGGAGTAACAGAAGATAAGCAACATATGAATGCCTAGCGAAACTGATTGGACAGGATATTAGTTTAGTACTCCGTTAGTCGTGATGAAAGAGTCAGCACGACCAGGCATATAAAAGCTCACCTGAGTTATAACTAGTGCAGCGCAATTTATGGTGGTTTATACTAGGCAGATCTGTCCCTTCCACAGTATATCTAAATAGTAGTTCCTACAAACTGCACTGGCTGAGGGGGGTTTATCATGTATATTTAATCCTTCAATATGGCTAGTATGTGCTCCTTTTACCCATTCTCACTGCCTTTTCGCTCGTACATATTGCACAGTGCTTTACTATATTATTAGTGTTAATCATACGCATAAGGCACCTCTGAGGTCTCTATAGTAATCTTAGGGGAGGGTCTATTCAATCTGGTTACGCTTGAGTATCCCTGGACCTATGACAGATATTCTTAAATATAAAATAGTTAAAACAATTCAACACTGTTTTCCTGTTCACATTAGGCACACTACGCAACATCATAACATAAACATTATATGCAGAGTTCAACAGTCCACATTTACAACCTAGATACTATGTTCCGGCAATCCGTTGTACAGCGGTCAAAGTCTAGGATGGCCAAGTTGTAAGTTCAAGTTCCACCAGAAATGTTCTCTATTGAGGTGCGTGGGCCATATCTGCCACCTCATGCTAAACTCGTCAAACAGTGGGTGCCAAAACATGTTGTTTGGCAAACAAGAGAAGAAAATAAACTATACTTATCTGTCCAGGGACACAGCTCAGGTAGGAAGTCTCAAGTAGGGGGTCATTTCAAGTAGCCACTGTTCACCATGCCATCTGGCATGTTCTTCAAGGGTTCTTTAAAGTTGAGGTCTGCACTTTTAGACGGGTCTCGGCCTAATTACCTCGTGGCATTCTCCTGGACCAGCTGGAGCCGGCACTACTGCTGCATTTAGTGGTCTGATCTGTAGGCCCAGGGCTTGGTTGAAAGTAGGGAGATCTGCAGGTGTTTTGAAGACAGCTGTCGTTCCATCTTTGGTAGCTATTATACAAGTGGGAAAACCCCACCTATATTGGATTTGTTGCTCCTTAAGGGTAGAGGTGATGTATCGTAGCTCCCGTCGCTTCTGAAGGGTAGCCGCTATCTTTTACTTTTTAATAAAATATCACACTTGATTTTGGGGTCATTTATAAAAGATCTGATCTCTGGTTAATTTTATGAGCGTTGATTGCTACCACAAGCTGTATGTGTGTGTAAAAGCTGTGTGTGTGTGTGTAAAAGCTGTGTGTGTGTGTGTGTGTGTGTGTAAAAGCTGTGTGTGTGTATATATATATATATATATATATATATATATATATATATATACACATATACAGTATCTCCCAAAAGTGAGTACACCCCTCACATTTTTGTAACTATTTTATTATATCTTTTCATGTGACAACACTGAAGACATGATACTTTGCTACAATGTAAAGTAGTGAGTGTACAGCCTGTATAACAGTGTAAATTTGCTGTCCCCTCAAAATAACTCAACACACAGCCATTAATGTCTAAAACATTGGCAACAAAAGTGAGTACACCCCTAAGTGGAAATGTCCAAATTGCGCCCAATTAGCCATTTTCCCTCCCCGGTGTCATGTGACTTGTTAGTGTTACAAGGTTTCAGGTGTGAATGGGGAGCAGGTGTGTTAAATTTGGTGTTATTGATCTCACACTCTCTCATACTGGTTACACTCTCTCATACATGGCACCTCATGGCAAAAACTCTCTGAGGATCTGAAAAAAAGAATTGTTGCTCTACATAAAGATGCCTATGCTATAAGAAGATTGCCAAGACCATAAAACTGAGCTTCAGCATGGTGGGCAAGACCATACAGTGGTTTCGCTAAACAGGTTCCACTCAGAAGTTGAGTGCATGTGCTCAGCGTCATATCCAGAGGTTGTCTTTGGGAAATAGACATATGAGTGCTGCCAGCATTGCTGCAGAGGTTGAAGGGGTGGGTTCAGCCTGTCAATGCTCAGACCATACCAGTACTGGAACCATGTCCTGTGGTCCGATGAGACCAAGATAAACTTATTTGGTTCAGATGGTGTCAAGCGTGTTTGGCGGCAACCAGGTGAGGAGTACAAAAACAAGTGTGTCTTGCCTACAGTTATCCATGGTGGTGGGAGTGTCATGGTCTGGGCCTGCATGAGTGCTGCCGGCACTGGGGAGCTACAGTTAATTGAGGGAACCATGAATGCCAATATGTACAGTGACATACTGAAGCAGAGCATGATCCCTTCCCTTTGGAGACTGGGCCACAGGGCAGTATTATAACATAATGACCCCAAACATACCTCCAAGACGACCAATGCCTTGCTAAAGAAGCTGACGGTAAAGGTGATGTACTGGCCAAGCATGTCTCCAGACCTTAACCCTAATATATAAATTAATGTGAACTGCAAGAAAATATGCTGTTTAAAACAGACCAGAGTACATTTTTAAGACATTAAGGCCTAGATTTGGAGTTAGGCGGAAAAAGGGCTGTTAACGCTCCGCGGGCTTTTTTCTGGCCGCACCATAAATTTAACTCTGGTATCGAGAGTTCAAACAAATGCTGCGTTAGGCTCCAAAAAAGGAGCGTAGAGCATTTTTACCGCAAATGCAACTCTCGATACCAGAGTTGCTTACGGACGCGGCCGGCCTCAAAAACGTGCTCGTGCACGATTCCCCCATAGGAAACAATGGGGCTGTTTGAGCTGAAAAAAAACCTAACACCTGCAAAAAAGCAGCGTTCAGCTCCTAACGCAGCCCCATTGTTTCCTATGGGGAAACACTTCCTACGTCTGCACCTAACACTCTAACATGTACCCCGAGTCTAAACACCCCTAACCTTACACTTATTAACCCCTAATCTGCCGCCCCCGCTATCGCTGACACCTGCATATTTTTTTTAACCCCTAATCTGCCGCTCCGTAAACCGCCGCAACCTACGTTATCCCTATGTACCCCTAATCTGCTGCCCTAACATCGCCGACCCCTATATTATATTATTAACCCCTAATCTGCCCCCCTCAACGTCGCCGACACCTGCCTACACTTATTAACCCCTAATCTGCCGAGCGGACCTGAGCGCTACTATAATAAAGTTATTAACCCCTAATCCGCCTCACTAACCCTATCATAAATAGTATTAACCCCTAATCTGCCCTCCCTAACATCGCCGACACCTACCTTCAATTATTAACCCCTAATCTTCCGATCGGAGCTCACCGCTATTCTAATAAATGGATTAACCCCTAAAGCTAAGTCTAACCCTAACACTAACACCCCCCTAAGTTAAATATTATTTTTATCTAACGAAATAAATTAACTCTTATTAAATAAATGATTCCTATTTAAAGCTAAATACTTACCTGTAAAATAAATCCTAATATAGCTACAATATAAATTATAATTATATTATAGCTATTTTAGGATTAATATTTATTTTACAGGCAACTTTGTAATTATTTTAACCAGGTACAATAGCTATTAAATAGTTAAGAACTATTTAATAGTTACCTAGTTAAAATAATAACAAATTTACCTGTAAAATAAATCCTAACCTAAGATATAATAAAACCTAACACTACCCTATCAATAAAATAATTAAATAAACTACCTACAATTACCTACAATTAACCTAACACTACACTATCAATAAATTAATTAAACACAATTCCTACAAATAAATACAATTAAATAAACTAGCTAAAGTACAAAAAATAAAAAAGAACTAAGTTACAGAAAATAAAAAAATATTTACAAACATAAGAAAAATATTACAACAATTTTAAACTAATTACACCTACTCTAAGCCCCCTAATAAAATAACAAAGCCCCCCAAAATAAAAAATTCCCTACCCTATTCTAAATTAAAAAAGTTACAAGCTCTTTTACCTTACCAGCCCTGAACAGGGCCCTTTGCGGGGCATGCCCCAAGAAGTTCAGCTCTTTTGCCTGTAAAAAAAAACATACAATCCCCCCCCCCAACATTACAACCCACCACCCACATACCCCTAATCTAACCCAAACCCCCCTTAAATAAACCTAACACTAAGCCCCTGAAGATCTTCCTACCTTGTCTTCACCATCCAGGTATCACCGATCCGTCCTGGCTCCAAGATCTTCATCCAACCCAAGCGGGGGTTGGCGATCCATAATCCGGTGCTGAAGAGGTCCAGAAGAGGCTCCAAAGTCTTCCTCCTATCCGGCAAGAAGAGGACATCCGGACCGGCAAACATCTTCTCCAAGCGGACATCTTCGATCTTCTTCCATCCGGAGCGAAGTGGCAGGATCCTGAAGACCTCCAGCGCGGAACATCCATCCGGACCGACGACTGAACGACGAATGACTGTTCCTTTAAGGGACGTCATCCAAGATGGCGTCCCTCGAATTCCGATTGGCTGATAGGATTCTATCAGCCAATCGGAATTAAGGTAGGAATTTTCTGATTGGCTGATGGAATCAGCCAATCAGAATCAAGTTCAATCCGATTGGCTGATCCAATCAGCCAATCAGATTGAGCTCGCATTCTATTGGCTGTTCCGATCAGCCAATAGAATGCGAGCTCAATCTGATTGGCTGATTGGATCGGCCAATCGGATTGAACTAGATTCTGATTGGCTGATTCCATCAGCCAATCAGAAAATTCCTACCTTAATTCCGATTGGCTGATAGAATCCTATCAGCCAATCGGAATTCGAGGGACGCCATCTTGGATGACGTCCCTTAAAGGAACAGTCATTCGTCGTTCAGTCGTCGGGTCCGGATGGATGTTCCGCGCTGGAGGTCTTCAGGATCCTGCCACTTCGCTCCGGATGGAAGAAGATCGAAGATGCCGCTTGGAGAAGATGTTTGCCGGTCCGGATGTCCTCTTCTTGCTGGATAGGAGGAAGACTTTGGAGCCTCTTCTGGACCTCTTCAGCACCGGATTATGGATCGCCAACCCCCGCTTGGGTTGGATGAAGATCTTGGAGCCAGGACGGATCGGTGATACCTGGATGGTGAAGACAAGGTAGGAAGATCTTCAGGGGATTAGTGTTAGGTTTATTTAAGGGGGGTTTGGGTTAGATTAGGGGTATGTGGGTGGTGGGTTGTAATGTTGGGGGGGGGATTGTATGTTTTTTTTTACAGGCAAAAGAGCTGAACTTCTTGGGGCATGCCCCGCAAAGGGCCCCTGTTCAGGGCTGGTAAGGTAAAAGAGCTTGTAACTTTTTTAATTTAGAATAGGGTAGGGAATTTTTTATTTTGGGGGGCTTTGTTATTTTATTAGGGGGCTTAGAGTAGGTGTAATTAGTTTAAAATTGTTGTAATATTTTTCTTATGTTTGTAAATATTTTTTTATTTTCTGTAACTTAGTTCTTTTTTATTTTTTGTACTTTAGCTAGTTTATTTAATTGTATTTATTTGTAGGAATTGTGTTTAATTAATTTATTGATAGTGTAGTGTTAGGTTAATTGTAGGTAATTGTAGGTAGTTTATTTAATTAATTTATTGATAGGGTAGTGTTAGGTTTAATTATATCTTAGGTTAGGATTTATTTTACAGGTAAATTTGTTATTATTTTAACTAGGTAGCTATTAAATAGTTCTTAACTATTTAATAGCTATTGTACCTGGTTAAAATAATTACAAAGTTGCCTGTAAAATAAATATTAATCCTAAAATAGCTATAATATAATTATAATTTATATTGTAGCTATATTAGGATTTATTTGACAGGTAAGTATTTAGCTTTAAATAGGAATCATTTATTTAATAAGAGTTAATTTATTTAGTTAGATAAAAATTATATTTAACTTAGGGGGGTGTTAGTGTTAGGGTTAGACTTAGCTTTAGGGGTTAATCCATTTATTAGAATAGCGGTGAGCTCCGATCGGAAGATTAGGGGTTAATAATTGAAGGTAGGTGTCGGCGATGTTAGGGAGGGCAGATTAGGGGTTAATACTATTTATGATAGGGTTAGTGAGGCGGATTAGGGGTTAATAACTTTATTATAGTAGCGCTCAGGTCCGCTCGGCAGATTAGGAGTTAATAAGTGTAGGCAGGTGTCGGCGACGTTGTGGGGGGCAGATTAGGGGTTAATAAATATAATATAGGGGTCGGCGGTGTTAGGGGTAGCAGATTAGGGGTACATAGGGATAACGTAGGTGGCGGCGCTTTGCGGTCGGAAGATTAGGGGTTAATTATTTTAAGTAGCTGGCGGCGATGTTGTGGGGGCAGGTTAGGGGTTAATAAATATAATATAGGGGTCGGCGGTGTTAGGGGTAGCAGATTAGGGGTACATAAGTATAACGTAGGTGGCGGTCGGCAGATTAGGGGTTAAAAATTTTAATCGAGTGGCGGCGATGTGGGGGGAGCTCGGTTTAGGGGTACATAGGTAGTTTATGGGTGTTAGTGTACTTTAGGGTACAGTAGTTAAGAGCTTTATAAACCGGCGTTAGCCAGAAAGCTCTTAACTCCTGCTATTTTCAGGCGGCTGGAATCTTGTCGTTAGAGCTCTAACGCTCACTTCAGCCACGACTCTAAATACCGGCGTTAGAAAGATCCCATTGAAAAGATAGGCTACGCAAATGGCGTAGGGGGGATCTGCGGTATGGAAAAGTCGCGGCTGAAAAGTGAGCGTTAGACCCTTTAATCACTGACTCCAAATACCAGCGGGCGGCCAAAACCAGCGTTAGGAGCCTCTAACGCTGGTTTTGACGGCTACCGCCGAACTCCAAATCTAGGCCTAAGGCTTTTGAATTGCAAAAATCATGTGACAAGTGTTTTCTAAAGAATTGCAATACTAGCTGTTAGATTGTTCTATACGGGGCGGTAAAAATGCTGTTGAAAAGCTGTTAAAAAGACGGTTTTCGCAGCAAATGGATTGTGGCCCATGCTTTATCACCAGTTGTCTTTAAACAAAATAATGTGACTTTTTATATTCTATGTATTGCTCCTTTTTTAAGGCCAGTAGTTTATACAGTATGTACAGCCCAATCCTTTATACAATGTACTTTAGCAGCCCCTAGCATAGTCTGGACCTTTTATTTATATATATATATATATATATATATATATATATATATATATATATATATTATATACTGTGTGTATGTATATATATATATATATATATATATAGGGTTTCCTACATTTTTTCTGTCTGTATATTAGTCACTTTCATTAATAAAGACATAGCTATAGAATAGGAAGCAGGTGTGTGTGCGAACAGATTCTATAAATAGTATTTTTTTATTTTTCTCCCAAAACTTTTATAATGTAAATAAATTCCACCAATGAATAATGGAAAAATAAATTCATTTTGATGGTTATTCCTTTACCAGCATCTAACAATATTCTGTATTGAGGCTGAAATATCATTAATGTCAAAGAGAAGCCCATAAGCCCACAAAATCTCCTTCTCTGACATGACATTAAATGTAAACCACGCAAATGTCCCTGAGAAGCAGGGCAGAAAATAGGATGACTTTGTTTCATTTATTGTGTAGAATCCAGAATCTCTTGATTACAGTAGGGTTACTGGAAGGATAATGAAAAAAATATGTTGCTTTTTATAGAAGGAGCCTCTCAGACGATGCACAGCCCTCTGAGTTGTGTCTTGTATGGCCGCAGCCCAAGATAGGAACAATATCAGCTTGTCTGCCTATCTTTCCATGCACTTTGTAGGGCTCCAGTTGCACTCAAAGACCCAGATTATCTGTATTCTTTCCAGACCAAAGATCCTTGTTCTTTCTAAATTACAGAAATTATAATAGTACTGTTATCCACACTTTGTAAGGCTGTGACACCGATACGCTTTGTAAGTGACAAGCCCAGAGGACCATTGGCTTATTGTGTCCAGCTAGTAACACAGCCAAGCATTGAGAGATAATGAGACGAGCTCTGCATTCTCCTAAGTAGATATGGACCTTCTAAAGGCCTCTTACTGGGACACTGAGAGCTATTTTTATTCCACTGGGAAAATGTGTTTGGGCTCTTAAGAAAAGGCTTAAAAATAAAATTTATAATTACATGATACATTTTTTTCTTTCTTGGTAGTGAGAGTCCATGAAATTCTATTCTTAAATATGGGAATTAATCTCTAGGCCACCAGGAGGAGTCAAAGACACTCCAAACAAAACATTCAAGTATCCCTCCTACTTCCTCTTCCTTCCCAGTAGTTCAAACTGAGGACAGGGAAAAGCCAAAAAGATAACAAAGGTAAAGAGGTGCATCTATAACTGCCGCCACCAGGGCGGGTTTGTGGACTCTCACTACCAAGAAAGAAAATAATTTATCAGGTAAGAATACATTTTATTTTATTTCTAATGGTAGCGAGAGTCCACGAAATCCTGTTCTATATCCAAGCTGTGGAGTCCACAAAGAAGATAGGGTGGGATGAAATAGGTAAGACAGACACCTAGACACTAGACACCACCGTCTGAACGCTTCTCTCCCAATTGATGCCTCAGACAAGGCAAAACATCAAACTGGTAAATTTTGTGAATGTATGTAGAAAGGCCAGTAGCAAGTTTGTAGATCTGTTTGACCACAGCCTCATTGTTAAAGATCAAAAAAACGTTAACACACAATAGGTGGAATGAACATTAATACAAAACGAATGCTGTTGACCCGCCGCCAAGTAAATCATACAAATAAGACTTCTCAAGTAAAAGATAAGGAAACCTCAGTGATTATTTGACCCGTACTCTTACCACAGAATACATATGATGATTGATACATTTCTAAGAAAAATTAAGATCAAGTCAAAAGGACAGTACAACAATTTTTACCACCCCTAGTTAGACAAAAACCTATTTTGTCCATAGAAACAGCCTTATTCCGATGAAAAAAACCCAAATAAGGGGTTCACTCTGAAAAGCAAAAAAATAAATAAGACTGCAGAGAAGCATATATAAGTGGCTATGATGCACACTACTAGTGTGCCTGCTAATAGCTTAAGGGCTGTAAACATAAATGGGGGGTACTTACACATTTTCTGCACAAACCACTGGTCTTACCCTGAATACAGTATGCAGGTGCAGTAGACAGCCCATACAGTACTGTAACTAACAGTATAGAATATACTGAGGGAGTACATCTCATTGGACAGACAGGAGGAGGTTAAAGGAACTTCACAGCGACACCCGTGGCAGGCTTGTGATCACAACTCCTATAGGAGATTCAAATTACACAGACAGTACTCTCCTTTGTCCCTCTCTTCCGGAACTATCCATTGAGGGAAAACTTGGGATTAATATCCCTAAAACGCTTTTATTTATTTTATTTAAATCCAGAACATCTCTATCCTTGCCTTCCTCCAAAACAAGGCAAAAAACTACTGGGAGGGAAGAGGAAGTAGGGGGGATACTTGAATGTTTTGTTTGGGGTGTCTTTGCCTCCTCCTGGTGGCCAGGAGATGTATTCCTATATGTAAGAATAGGGTTTCGTGGACTCTCACTACCATAAAAAAGAAAAATAATAATTTCAGATTTAGAGTAGTACAGAAACAAATTAAGTGGCACTGTCTACATGCCAATTGACACAGTGTCTACATGCCAATTGACACAGTGTCTACATTTCAAGGGTCTTAGATTCTACATGCCAAGGGTCATGCCCCCTGCAACACAAACAGAGCTAAACATTACGTAGTACTGGTTATACCGTGATTGACCAATATCGGGAGCCACAGCTCCAAGATTTTGACATTTTATAAAATTTTAAGCTGTAGGACAAGCAGCTACCTGTGGAATCACCCCTTCAACTTCAAAGTTATAAACCTTCCTAAAATAATGCATCAGTAACACCCAGAGCTTGTCAACATAAAGCTGATATTGTAGGTAAATATTTGTTAATTAATGTTTTCTTATATATCTTAATATAAGTTTTATGTGAAGCAATAATATTTGATGCTGTGTTGCTGGTAGAGGTTGGTTTTTACAGGGACGTTAGTTCTAACTGAAATGCATGTGCAGGGAGCAGCATTCTACACCAATTTGTCACACAGCGATTAACAGTAACAGTAATGTTACAGCACTGACAGCAGACACACTAACCTACAGGACGTAAGGAAATAGCAAACTGCATTTTATGTCAACTTTCTCTGTAAGGACAAGCTACCAGCAATACTTTATTATCTTTTTTTTTTCTAATACCTGATCCCTCAAATCTTTGAGCCCTTATAACATTTTTTAGACTTTTTTGTTGAGTGTAACAGTTAGCCAGAGCTCTGAAGTTGCGCAATCCCGATGCATGTAAATTTAATTTGCTTTCAACCTGTAATACTCCGCAATAAACCCCTTTTCCCTCATGCATAACAGCGAGGCACTCAGAAACTAAACCAATTTTGGCTGCTCTTGTTTGCCCTACACAAACCTTGAATGACTTATTGGGCAATTGGTCACAGATTGAGGGCCTCTGGTTGGGGGGACATGAGCTCCCACCCATCTGACCCCTTGGGTTGATATATCATATTGACCCGATAGTGATCATTCTAACATGGCTGCTGTCAGATGTCCCTGCGGATGCTCTGCTACTGAGCGCATGCACTTGGTAATGTTTACTTGCCGCGGACACCTTTTAACAGCCTTGCCAGTACTTAAAATACTTAAAATTTTCTGGCCTGGGAACCCATGGGTTGTCCATTCGGCCCTCTGAAACTTTGCTGTGCATTCAGCATCTATCTTGTTTTTGCAAAAATAATTACTATTTATCAAATGTAACATTCTTAATCCTTGTGACCCCGCCCCATTTATAACTCCATATCTCCCTAAACCATAGGTGCTCTCTATTGTCCCTTCTCACTGAATTAAAGGAACAGTAACATCAAAATTAAAGTTAAATAGATTGGATAGAGAACAACACTTTAAACAACTTTCCAATTTGCGTTAATGATCAATAATGCTTAGTACTCTTGGTATCCTTTGTTAAAGAGGAAAACTAAGGGCGTTCAGGAGCGTGCACGTGTCTTTAGCAATCTGGCAGCAGTGTTTTACACTAATGTTTATAGCAATGCTATACATAGTTACAAATGCTGCTGCCATAAACACGTGCACGCTCCTTAACTCCTTTTCAGCCTACCTAGCTTTACTCTAAACAAAGGATACAAAGAGAAGAAAACAAATTTGATAACAAAAATTAAATTGGAAAGTTGTTTAAAACTGCATGCTCTATCGGAATCATTAAACTTTAATTTTGACCTAACTGTCCCTTTAAATTATATGTTCAATCAAACTGGCCAGTGCAACTTTACACCTGGGGAGGAAAGCTTGTATTATAATATGGGATTATACACCTTATGGAGCACACACGTGCACAGAAATACAGCAAAATATGTGCGTATGCACGTGCAGCTCCAGGAATACCGTACACTATATTTAGACCATAATTATCTTGTATGTCTGTTTATCACATGCAGCGATGCGATGCTCAGGGCATATGATGGGAAATGTACGTATCTGAGGCTGCACAAATGGAATCGGCGCAGCTGGGAATCCTGGGAAAATCACATTCCTTTGATACCCTTATCACAAACACATTTCCTCAAACAGAACAAGTGCAATAAACCTTTGACAAATGTGTCTGTCTGTTTAATGAATGGCACCGTAAATTACTGTAATAAAAATCAGCGTAACCGGCAATGTGCAGTTCTCTTCTGTAAGTGTAAAATCTATGGCTCTAATTGCATATTGACTGCCATGCAAAATGACATCACTGTCAGCCAATCAGCACAGAGCAGCACAATACAAAGGGAAGCAATTCTCTCCAAGCCAAAGCTATACCCAACCAGTGAGAGAGTGATGAATGACAGAGGGACACACACCTGCCAGGGATACACAGTGATAATGTTTGTAGATTCGCCAGCAGGATTCTAATCACTGTGCAGAGTTATTCATTTATTAAATAGAAACGGACACTTCATTCTGAAGCCCCAGTGATTTCATAAACAGGGTCACAAACATGCACAAAATGTAAATTATTGTTTTGAAATGAATTCAGTGTCAGAGGATTTGGAAACCGCTACCCAGAAATGAGCTTGTTGGGGCAGAAACTAAAAAAAACATGGTGGCTGCTCTGGCAGAGGTTGCAGTGGCACAGTGGGTGTGGCTACTGATGGATCTACAGACCTGGGGGCCTGTTTGGCCCCTATAAATACACATTTGCCTAACATGTAGCAGATGGGAGAGCTGTGTGGAGGAAATGAGGATGAGATTTCACCCTGCTCCCAATGGCAGAATATTTCCCCACTGATATTAGTTCAGGGAGAATTTAAGAAAAAACCTCAGCTGTCACATATGAGAAAACCACTTTGTTGTGTTGGGACTCACGTTAATTCTTTGTTTTATCCATAACTGCATTGCTCTGGTGCATGTGTAAAGATTAACACAACTGGGAGCTTATGGTTAGATCAAAGGGGAAAAATTCCAGAAGTGACATTTGTCTTAACTTGCCCTCCTAGACTCTCATGCAATACAGTACTTACCCATAGTATCATTACTTACCTAGGGTATCATTACTTACCCATGGTATTACTACTTACCCATAGTATCAATACTTACCCATAGTATCATTACTTACCTATGGTATCATTACTTACCTATGTTATTATTACTTACCTATCATTACTTACAGATGGTATCATTACTTAACTATAGTATCATTACTTAACTATGGTATCATTACTTACCTATAGTATCATTACTTAACTATGGTATCATTACTTACCTATAGTATCATTACTTAACTATGGTATCATTACTTTACCTATAGTATCATTACTTAACTATGGTATCATTACTTACCTATAGTATCATTACTTAACTATGGTATAATTACTTACCTATGGTATCATTGCTTACCTATGGTATTATTACTTACCTATCATTACTTACAGATGGTATCATTACTTACCAATGGTATCATTACTTAACTATGGTATCATTACTTAACTATGGTATCATTACTTACCTATAGTATCATTACTTAACTATGGTATCATTACTTACCTATAGTATCATTACTTAACTATGGTATCATTACTTACCTTTAGTATTATTACTTAACTATGGTATCATTACTTACCTATGGTATCATTAATTACCTATGGTATTATACTTACCCATTGTATTACTACTTACCTATGGTATCATTACTTACTTATGTTATTACTACATACTTATTGTATTACTACTTACCTATGGTATCATTATTACCCTATGATATTATAACATACCTATGGTATCATTACTTACCTATAGTATCATTACTTACTGATGGTATCATTACTTACCTATAGTATCATTACTTACCTATGTTATCATTACTTACACATGGTATTATTGTTTGCCTATATTATCATTACATATCTATGGTATTATTGCTTACTTATAGTATCATTACTTACCTATGGTATACTTACCTATGGTATCACTATGGTATCATTACTTACCTATGATATCACTTCTTTACTATATTATAATTACTTACCTATGGTATCATTATTTACCTATTGTATCATTACTCATTCAAAATATCATTACTTACCTATGGTATCATTACTTACCTTTGGTATTATTACTTACCTCTGGTATCATTACTTTCCCATGGTATCATTACTTACCTATTATTACTTATCCATGGTATAATTACTTTCCTATGGTATAATTACTTTCCTATGGAATCATTACTTATTAATGGTATCATTACTTACCTATGGTATTATTACTTACACATGGTATCATTACTTACCTATGGTATAATTACTTACCTATGGTAACATTACTTACTGATGGTATCATTACTTACCTATGGTATCATTACTTACTGATGGTATCATAACTTACCTATGGTATGACTATATATATATATATATATATATATATATATATATGTGCGCTGATACCTTTTTGTTTGTGTATCGACTAGGTCATATTGGCAGCACTCTCAAAGATATGTATATAAACTTTGTGTAAGGTGTGCTAAACCAAATTTTGTAAATATATTAAAACATAATCAGGGAGACTTACCAGCTCCCATTGGTTAAAGCACCCCACCCAAGCTCAGGTGTGCTCATGACAGTGTAATAGAGTTGTGAATATTAAGCCAGGGAGTCTCATTCTATTATGAAGAGTAAAAGCAGGAATGATTCCGCCCTCTGAGGCAAAGGACTGTAGTGTTAGGACCAGTCTATATTGGGGCACCTTGTAAGTGGTGACTGGCTAAGCAGAATATGGCCATATTATGTGACTAAGATCCCAATTTTATTTAAAAAGAATAGTTATCTCTTGATATGTTTTACAGGCAATTTTTTGCAGCAGCTCAAAATATATGTTGTACTTTTGAAAATGGATGTGCGCTAATACCTTTTTGTTTGTATATATATATATATATATATATATATATATATATAATATATATATACTGTATATAAGATATATGTATACATATGTATTTATGCGTATATGTCTGTAAATGTTTTTTTCATGTTTTCATCTACTTAACTGCAAAGGGCTTAAATGTACCATATATGTATACATATGTATTTATATTTTATATGTGTATATATGTCTGTAAATACATAACTATATATATAATTTCCAGTATTCACTCCATGTGAGTAAAATAATGCTGCACTCACCGGTCTTGTAGAAAATGTTTCTTTATTATATACAAACGACAGTGTTCATCACACAAATACCCCCAGACGTTTCGGTGCACCTCTGGCACCTTTCTCAATGGGTCTGCTTCTAATCCTCCAACAAACTGTACTTTGTCATGTATTTTTTTCAAAACAATTAGCCATTTAAAGAGATATGAAACAATGTTTTTTTTTAGTAAGAACATAAATATCAAAGTAAACATTAGGAGAAACAGATTGTGTTAAACAATCTACTTGTTGCAAAATGAGCAATTACAAATTGTCAGTGTAGCAGATACAGCTAGACAAGGGAGCAGACAATATAAAACCTAATGATTTGTGCAGCAGAATCCTTTACTGATCATGGAGAGTTATTTTATGGTGTCTCCTAGCAACACTTCAAAGGAAACAAATATTGCTTTGCCTTCCTGTAGAAACCACGGCCTCCTTGAGGGGTTGTGACCTGAAGTAATGGACTCTGCACAAATGAAGTAATAAATGGGAATTAAAGGTAAAATCCTTTTGAAATGATGAATAATTCATATTGTAATTATTACTATTAAGTTTAATCTACTAATTAGTGTTTTTTTATTACAGCATTGAAACAGACTGTTTAATATCCCTTTAAGAGTACGAAGAGACCAATCCTTTTAAGAGTAGGAAGGGACCACGTCTACGTCCCTTGAAATGACACCGCTGGCAAAAGTTGTGATTTAACTTAGGAATTGGAGCAATTTGTCTGACTTGGGAGTTTTTTGGCTTCATTTCAGTAGAGATTCCCTGCACAGTTACAGTGCCCAATATTATTCTGTTTATGCTGTAATTGTGTTACTGTGTGTAATATTAATGTAAATAAACATGAGTGTAAAGCAGAAAAGCCACATGTAACAGACTTGTCATTACCATTACTTTACGCTGCTTCCTGACAGGATTTGCTGGCTATGCTTATACTGAGATACTGAATTATTCCAGATTTTGTTATACTCAGGGAGTACAGCCTCATAAAGGGACGACGCCAGTCATTGCTCAGACAGGGAGACAGCAGATCTAGTGAAGGAACTTTGTAGGAAATAATGAAGTGAGGGCCGGGAATCTGCTCCAGATGCCAGTAAAGATAGAAAAGACTCCCAATCAGATGCTGGATTTCAGCCAAATGACAGTTGTTTGTCATTAGAAATGTTTCCCAATCTCAGGAACACTGCAGGGGGCAGAATTTATAGAGTTGTTAAAGGATTTCATTGAATTCATAAGCAGACTTTGTGTGAGAATAACCAGATCCCTCTATGTCTCCACGGCTGGTGTAATATTCAGTGTTTATATCACTTTTGTGATGCTTTATTTAGGTTACACTATATAACTGTCCCAGACTTATGTCTCTGCCCTGCGATTACCCCCATTCAGCCAGTGTAACTCCAGCCATTATGGTGTAAATCTGCTTAGAACTTGAGAGGCCTCACGTTCGCTGTCTGGTATCCCAGCGAGATGTGTTGTACACACAGAGCACATGGCAATGTATCATGGCAAGGGACCAGGCTGACTGCAGCATTAGACCTGGGGCCCTCAGAATGAGCCAATCAGGGGCCACAAAGCAAATTTAGATTGGGAAATAAAGCCAGAACCAATATTGCCCCAATGTCCTGCTCCTGTATGTGTTCATTTCTGTATAGTATTAAAGGGACATTATACACTCATTTTTTCTTTGCATAAATGTTTTGTAGATGATCTATTTATATAGCCCATTAAAGTTGTTTTTTTTAAATAAATGTATAGTTTTGCTTATTTTTAAATAACATTGCTCTGATTTTCAGACTCCTAACCAAGCCCCAAAGTTTTATGTGAATACCGTCAGCTACCTTCTCCAGCTTGCTCCTGTTTGTGTAAAGGGTCTTTTCATATGCAAACGAAGGGGGGAGGGGGGAGTGTCTTATTTGCCACTTGCAGTGGGCTTTCCAGCTACCTTTTCAACAGAGCCAAACTGACAGCTTCTAAGTAAGTTTTTAAACTGTTTAATACTGGATTTTTATATCAGTATCTGTGCATCTTATTCTTTATAGTAGTGTCTATTACATGCAGTTATATGAAAATGAGTGTATACTGTCCCTTTAATTGCTTCAGACTTGACATTAACATTGAGTTAAGCAATAGGATACTGATAATGACACATTTTCTGCCTGCAGGCTGCCATCTCTGGTTGGGACTGTTCATATGAGGGGCTGACACCAATCACTAGCCAATAAATGTTTTGTTTCCGCAGCACATAAATGATCCATTAACACTATAGATTTTGAAAATGAAGGAAACAATTGCTGTGTTTGTGATGAAGAAGCTAATGTGCTGTGCGTGTGGTTCCCATGGGCAGGTCATGACTGCAGTCCTGAGGGCTATTGTCCAGACAGTGCAGAGCTCACAGTTCAGCTGTAATGCAAGTGGACAGGGGCCAAGTCCAGCTGTTCACAACAGACAGTTGTATTGACCAGTCTTTGTGCTGTGTCAGCAGGGGATTCCCATTCATGTGCAGCTGTAGCCCTCAGAGACATCAGCTGAGTATTTCATACGCCCCTCTTGTGCTGTGCCTAATGCTCAGGCTGCCATGTCATGATGGGTGTGTGCCAAGTCCCCTGGCATAGCTTGCCATTACGCCTGGCACCTCTCACTTCACATACAGCAATGGGAAAGGGGTGACCTTCTCCTGAGACTAGAAGTAAGCAAACGGAGCACACTGCTGGTATTTATAGCAAGTGATAGGGAAAGCATAGCCTGCACTGTCAACTAAATTCTTTTAGCAAGGGTGACTAGAAATATCACTTCAGCTCTTTCGTTTTAGATTGTTTTAAACTAGCGACATTAGAGATTGTTCTATAAATGTTTAATTATGTGAGTAAAACAAAATCCAGTATACAATCATGTATTTTTCCTTGCTTTTACATAAAAGTTGTGTGTGTTCCCCTCTTCCCAAATATGATGAAAAGCAAATTCTCCAACATAAGTTTACCAGCTGAAGCATTTGCTAATAAATAAGCTGTGGAGTAATTTCATTTGCTCCTCTTCATCGATTTGTTATTTGTAAAATGCTGCAAATTGCCTAAACCAGCTACATACAACACAGTTATTGCTTAGAGCAGTAGATACGCTCATTTACAGCTCGCCACACGCATGAGCTATTAACCCCTTAACGACCAGCCTATCCGGACGCTGGTCATTATACCCTTAAGGTACCCTGTACTTTCTGCAGTGCTGGGATTCTGTCTGCCGCAATCTTGCTCAAAATAGCGAGATTGTGCTATTTCTGTATGCCCCACGAGTGGGGCACTGCAGAAATAGATTTGCAGAGTTACTGATGCAGAGAGGGACACTCTGTGGCCCTCTCTGCATCGGACAGCGGTGGTGCCGGTCGTTGGTGGGTGGGAGCGTAAGGAGGGAGGCAAGTGGGCAGCCCATCGCTGGAGGAGGCGGGAAGAGGGCGGGAGTTAGTGGGACCGCTCGGCCACGCTACAGGGTATAGAAAAAAAACTAAAAACTGCGTCATTGAGGGGGAAGGAGGGAGGAGGGAGTAAGGGCAATGAAGGGGATACCATGTGGGATCGATTAACAGAAAGGGATCTGGGAGGTGTAGTGTATTGAGGGGGGCAGCTACACTACAGGAAAAAATGGGACTTTTATTTTTTTTAAAATACCAATTTTTCAACAAACTGGGCACTGGCAGACAACTGCCAGTACCTAATATGGTGGCAAATAGGTAGAGGGGGGAGGGTTATAGAGCTTTTTTTTGGGGCGGTCAGAGAGGTT
Organism: Bombina bombina; assembly: GCF_027579735.1. Lineage (NCBI taxonomy): Eukaryota > Metazoa > Chordata > Amphibia > Anura > Bombinatoridae > Bombina > Bombina bombina. The sequence continues at coordinate 157,355,417 of NC_069508.1, forward strand.
GGGGGGTTAAGGGGGAACCTACACTGCATATATATATTATAAAAAAAAAGGCTTTTATTTTTATACTGGCAGACTTTCTGCCAGTACTTAAAGGGACATTATACACTCAATTTTTTCTTTGCATAAACGTTTTGTATATGATCTATTGTTTTGTAGCGTATCATGTCCTCCAGACATCATTGAATGCCAACAGCACACATGGTCGGCATTTAACATTGCACAAGCAGTTCTAGTGAACTGCTTGTGCAATGCCGCCCCCTGCAGATTCGTGGGCCAATCGGCCACTAGCAGAGGGTGTCAATCAACCTGATCGTATCTGATCGGGTTGATTGCTGTCCACTGCTCCGAGGTGGCGGACCAGTTAAGGAGCAGTGGCCTTAAGACCGCTGCTTCTTGAATGTTTCCGGAGAGCCTAAATGCTCGCACGGAAAAAGGGGCCATTCGGCCCTTGAAAATTCTGCCCCATTATCTGAATCATGAAAGAAAAAAATTGTGTTTAATGTCTTCCCTTTAAATATCACAACGATAGTCCTTCTGGGTAAAAGTCTCTGCTCTGGTTCCTCTTTATCCTAATGGCAATCTGCTGGTTCCGATCAGGATCCTATTCTGCATTACTGCTTGTCTAAGGAGTGGGTAAAAAAGTGTGCAGCCATTTGGTGAGTTAGGCAGCAGACATCACCGTGACTACGGATACCCTTTGTTAACATAAAGCCTTTATACCAGATCCTGATCAGAACCAGCGGATTGCCAAGGAGGATAAAGGGGAGCCAGAGCAGAGACTTTTACCCAGAAGGACTGATTCCTGTTGTCTAACGTACTTCTAGTAAGTGCATTTTTACTGCTTTATGGGAAGCACAAATACATCTTGTTACTTGAATCTGAGCTTTTCTTTCATCTTGTAGCAATTTATACTTTTGAGGAGTTGCCCACAGACTATCAGCAGCACTTTAAGCATTTTACCACACTACACCAGGCACAACTACATACCTACCTGGTTTTCCTGCGAGAATATTTTGTGGACTTCCGACAAGTCTCCAATGCTGGCAGTATCCCCTGTTATTTTACAGACTGGGACATTTTTAATGACTTTTTTTTGTTACTATTTTTTTAAGCGCTGATTATTTTTCCCTGTATTTTTGTGGTAATATATGTGTATCCTACGGTCATATAGAAATGTAGCAGACACCCAAAAAAATCTACTGAAGATTCCACGTTATTTCTTTGAATTATCTTATCATGGGCCTGCAAAGTGGGTGATTGTATACAGCTATTTTGTGATAGTGTTAAAGGGACAGTCTAATGCCAATACTTATTCTTTATTTCTTACTGTTACATACCAGACAATCATCTTGCAATGGGTTCCACATCTATAAGTGTTTTGCCTGTCACTGAGCTCTCTGTATCTGTCCTGTACAACTACCAGCCGTAATTACATCATCTACAGTGGCTCCGGGGGTGATTGCCACCCTGCTCACAGTATGCCCCTAGTGGTGGGACGGTTATTACCTGTCAGCTCAGCATATTCTGTTCTTGTCACCTACACACCAATAAAACTGATGGTCACAATGCCCAGTGGATATTTTATAATCAACCACTCAGTTACAATACGCTTTGTCTTTCGCAGACAAGCAAGAGTTAATGTCTTCAAACAGCTGTGGAAGTGCGCTGAGCATCTATTTGTACAATTACACATGCAGAGTTGTCAGGGTTCAAGGATCCGAGGGGATTAGCTATAAAGGTTTGGACAAAGGAAGAATACATTTTAATGGGATGATTTTAATATCAAAGAGTTCAATTAAATTAGAGTCTTTAGGCTGTGAAGCTCTGGCACGGAGGGAAACGCTGCTCACAAGAAGTCTGCAATACTCAATAATTCGAAGCTCCTGTACCTGGGAGGGATAGGCCCAGCACCTGGGCAGTAATCTGCATTATATTTACTTAATGTCTCTTAAAATGACATTATCTGACCACTAGCTACAGTTATGCCAGGGATGTAGGTAAGTACCAGGGCTGCAGTGGGTGAGGGTGTCCGTCTAACCCTATGTTTCTGCTGCCCTACAAGTATAATTTGTCCACTGGATTCTATTGCAGGAACCCACATAATGACCCATATGATGCCAATAACTACTATGTCATTTGAAAGAGCTGAAAATCTACAGTATACACAGTGCCAGATTACAAGTGGCACGTCATATTTGTTCGCTTGTGTGCTAACCGCTCAAAGTAAAAAAAAATAGTGAGAGAGAGAAATGGCGCTAACTTCTCGCCATGCACATTTATTGTTTGTGCATCATTGTGACTAAAGAACGTTATCTGCGGCCTTCAGATGTCCCGTGCAACTTAAAGATACATAAAAACTCAACATTTTGCCCTCACATTGAGGGCTAGATTACAAGTGGAGCTGTAGTTTGTGTTCCCACTCACGTGTTAACCCCTCTAGACTTAAGATTTTTGCGTGTGTAAGGAAGCATGCGTATAAATTGAAAGTAAGTTAACCCAACACCCGCAACAGGCCGAAGTCCGAATATCGCAAACTATGTTAATGTTTCCCTCTATAGACTTCAATGGAGCATGAAAAGTGGAAAAAAATACCCTACTAGCATGCAAACCTGATCACATTTTCTCACCCGGCTTTCATTCTATTGACTGGTTTGAATTTAAAATGAAAATCAGCCAATAGGAATTAAGGGTACCCCTATATAAAGATGGGTACCTCACTTTCAAAATTCAGTTGTGCGGCAGGTGACCGCATGAAGAGGAGGACAGGGAACGAATATCCGATGTTAAGAAGAAAAGAAGATGGATGAAGATTAATGATGACAGCCCCTCGGATGAAGATAGAACGCCGCCGCAACTTAATAGCTGGATTCAACTTTGGCGAGTAGACAATATTTTGGGTTTAGTGACAGAATTTTTTTGGGTGTTGTTTTTTTTGTTATTTTTTCGGAAGCAAAAAGAGCTAAATGCCCTTCTAAGGGAAATGCCCAACCAAATGTCTTTACAAGGGGTTACTTGTAGAATGGGGTAGTATATAGTATATATGGGCTATGCTATAGTTTAGTGCTAGTATTGGATCTTTATTTTGGGGTGGGTTTTTTAAGTGGGACTTTAGTTTTAGAATAGGCATAACTGTTTTTTAATTTTTGGTAATTTGTTTTTTTATTTTCTGTAATGGTCGTTTTTTTTTCCTACTCAGCACCTTGTCAATTTGGTACATGTTAGGTTGTTTATTTCGGGTAAGGTTAGTTTTTTTAATATTTTTTTATTTTTATTAATTAAGGTTAGGCCTTTTGTTTTCAGGTTATGTTAGAGTTTTTTGGGTAACTGAGGGGATGTTAGGTTAGGGGAGTTAGCTGGTAAGGGGTTTAAGTTGTTAGTGGGTATTTTGCGATGGTGGTTGTGGCAGTATAGGGGTTTATAGTGTAACGGGTACTTTGTGATGGGGTTGTGGTGGTTAAGGGTTAACAGTGTAGCAGGTACTTTGCGATGGTGGAGGTGTGGTGGTTTAGTGGTTAATAGTGTAGAGGGGGTAGTTTGCAATGTATGTTGTGGCGGTTTAGGAGTAAATAGTGTAGCGGGTATTTTGCAATGGGGTAATGGCGGTTTAGATATTAATAGTGTAGTGGGAACCTTGCAATGGGGGTGTGTGGCGGTTTAGGGGTTAATAGTGGTAGAGGGGTCATTTGCAATGTGGGGGTGTGGCAGATTAGGGGTTAATAGTGTAGCAGGTACTTTGCGATGGGGTTGTGGTGGTTTTAAGGGTTAATAGTGTAGCGTTTACTTTGCAGTGTGGAGGTGTGACGGTTTAGGGGGTTAATAGAGTAGAGGGGTAGTTTGCAATGTGGGGGTGGTAGTTAAGGGGGTTAATAGTGTTGCAGGTACTTTGCAATGGGGTGTGTGTGGTTTAGGGGTTAATAGTGTAGAGGGATAGTTTGCAATGTGGGGTGTGTGGCAGTTTAGGGGTTAATAGTGTAGAGGGGTAATTTGCAATGTGGATATGTGGTGATTTAGGGGTTAATAGAGTAGTTCAGTGCATCTGTTTCCTCCGGCCAAACTCTTTAAAAATTTGAAAAGCTCTTGAAATGTTTGAGTGATATATGCGATTGTGCTCGAGCGATTGCATTTACTTTCAACTTGTAATACGAGCGGACATTGGTACTTAACGCTGCCCATAGAAATATGGGGAGCATAAAATATTGCAAGTTTGCATAAACTAATTTGTGATAATTTAATCAGTATGCCACTTGTAATATGGATTAAAGTGTAAAAAACACAGCAATATTGTGATCGCGTTTACGCTCCTCATGCTAACGATAGCGCTCCACTAGCCCTAAGTAAGGTAAACAACACTCAAAAGGTTTTTCAAGGGGTGTGTCCAGGGAATGTAAAACAATGCAAATTTTACTAACAAAATAACAGTTTTAAAAGCTTTTGAACACAGAACCTTTGCAATGCAGTGACATAAATAAAAATGACTTTATTATGCCTATAAATAGTGGGGGAACGTTTATCTATTTGTGGTTGTTGTGGGGGTAACTAACTGATAATCGTGTATCGCTGGCCCTGCTGAAATAAAAGGGGTTAATAATAAAAGGCTAGAAATACTGAGGGAAGAAAGTAAAGCACAACTGATTACAGCCCTGTTAACCCCTTAGCTGACAGAGAAAGCAGCAGCAGCACGGTAAGAGGAGCAAAGCATTACAGCCTTTCACGGCAGGCAAGAGGTTAATCACGGCTCGCCCTGAGGGCAATGAATGACTCAGTCTATGCTCCACTTTTCTCTGCAGGTTGCTATCTTCCCATTCATCAGTGATTGCGTAAAGCGCTTTAGATCTCAGCGGTTATTGCTGGCTCCATTGGAAGCATCGTGTTTCTATGGCCAAATCCTGCTGCACAACTATATATAGATGATAAATGCACATTAGTGGCACAGCCGCTCCTGTACCCGCAGTTACTGTAGGAGGATCATTGTGAGAAGTGACTCTCTAGCTGGCATCGCTTGCACGCCAAAGATGCCAGGGAACCCGGTGTCACTGGGGAGATGCTCAGCCAATGACGTCACAGGGCAAATAACAAAACACAAAAACTCATTTTTACATAACGCAGCAGCAGCAGCTGTGGGGTTTGTCACTTCTGTATGTGACAAATGTACCAAACTAACAAGGTGCTGAGGATGAAACGTTATCTGCTAAAACAGAGCCATTAGTATTTCGTTTGTTCCTTATAGTAACATAACAACAAATTCAACCGATACACATCGTATTATTTTTACAAAAAAGCTCCAGTTAATCTTAAAGGGACATGAAACCCAATTTTTTATTTTAATGATTTAGGTAGAACATACAATTTTAAACAACTGAACATATGGGGTAAGCCAATGACAATCAGTATATATATATATATGCAGCCACCAATCAGCAGCTAGAACCTAGGTTCTTTGCTGCTCCTGAACTTACCTAGATAAACCTTTCAGCAAAGGATAACAAGAGAACAAAGCAAATTAAGTAATAGAAGTAAACTGAAGGTTGTTTAAAATGGTATGCCTCTAAATCATGAATGTCTAATATATGACTTTAATTATGACACCAGAATCACAATGTAGCCTCCTCCAATCCAGCCCTTCTCAGTCCTATAATGAACACTCTGTGTACTAGGAGGGATGTGGCATCAGTCTTTCAGGTACAGCATGACCCCCCATGCTGATTAACCTCTCTGTACCCCAACCTCTCCTATACCCCACCACACAGAGCACCCACATGTGTCAATCATCAATGCAGTTTTATGCTGTGCTGCCTGTAAACGAACCAGGTTCAAGCTGAAATAATAAGCAGCAAACGGGCTGATGGTTAGAACAGGAGGAGAGGAGGGAGATCCTTTACCTGCAATGGTAGCAGTGAGCAGCATACATGCTATGGGGGTAAGTATTTCCTTAAAGGGGACTTTACGCTTTATGTGCATAGGATTATCAGCTATCAAACACTGCACTGGAAAAGATTATGCACAGAAAATAAATGTAATTTAATTACTTAAAGGGACATAATAGGTCATAATGCTAAATCACTTGAAACTGATGCAGTATAACTGTAAAAAGCTGACAGGAAAATATCACCTGAGCATCTCTATGTAAAAAAGGAAGATATTTTACCTCACAATCTCCTCAGCTCAGCAGAGTAAGTTCTGTGTTAAAAGTTATACTCAGCTGCTCCCAGCTGCAGGTAAAAATAAAAAAAAATGAAGAAATGAACAGCAGCCAATCAGCATCAGCAGTGCTGAGGTCATGAACTCTTACTGTGATCTCATGAGATTTGACTTAACTCTCATGAGATTTCATAGTAAGCTTCCTTTACCTGATTGGTGAAATAAGATGAGAGTGCACGATGCTCATCCCTTCAGATGTCCCCGGGACAGTCACACTAATATGCTGCTTAGAAATCCTTTACAATGGGAGGTGCTACTGAGGAACTTTGTTGAGGTAAAATATCTTTCTTTTTTACATAGAGATGTTCAGGTGATATTTTCTAGTCAGCTTTTTACAGCTAGCTGACATCACTTTCAAGTGTTTAAACATTTGGGTATTATGGCCCTTTAAATGGCAGCTTGTTGTAAGGTTGGCATTGTTCTGTACCCTTGAGATTTATCTTATCTCCTCTTCTGTTGTCAGTCAAGCGAAGATTTTGAGCACTGTGCACGGTATAGCATGTAGCAGGGTCAGTGTTCTGCAGGATGAGCTTCTGCATTTCTGAGAAATTAGAGGAAAATCAAACAAATAAATAAAGTAAGTTACATGTTTTTTACGGTGCATAATTAAAGATTTTAAGATAATTATATTTTGAGTTTCATGTCCCTTTAAGCATTTACTAAGCAGGGAAACGCTGTTGGTAACAAAGGTCATGTTTGACAGTGGTACCAGCTGTACCGCAGAGGTAGGCAGGGATCTAATTGGCATTGAGCAGTGGGCATTGTTCATCGAGTTGAGATACATTTATTGAGCAGATGGCATTGTTCATAGTAGACACCCCTGCCAGTGTCACAGACTTAGCTTAAAGGGGGCATTTAGGCTTTGTCCCCAGAAACAGAGAATATTTTAAAAGTATCTGTTCCTGTGCTGAATAAATCACGGAGAGAGCAGCAGAGTGAGTTGTAGATAGCCATGCACGTCCTGCTAGATTTCACTGTAAAAGTAAGCAGTTTGTACTTTCCAGTTTAACAGATTTATCTACTGCCTTTTCATATACACAATTACACAATACAAATATTGTGAGTACTACATCCCTTTAAAGGGACATTTCATTCAAAATTATAATGCACATAAATTAATTACGTATGTGAATAGAAAGATATTTGCAATATACATGTACTGGCAAAAATGCTTCTAGTAAAGTGTTAACATTTTTCTCTACACGTGCATGTGAAGCATAGCTAGATTATTCCAGTGCACCAGCATTGTAAATACTGCAGCTGCTCAGAGGGCTTGCATCATACCAGCAATTAAGCAAATTCAGTCATGGCCAAATGGCACAAACACCTTAGGCTCTCTGAACAAGTGTCGTGTTTAAAATGCTGGTGCATGTTGCATACTTAAAGGGACATGAACTTAATTTTTTTCTTTCATGATTTAGAAAGAGCAAATCAATTTTAAACTTTCTAATTTACTTCTATTATCTTATTTTGCTCCATTCTCTTGATATCCTTTGATGAAAGGCATATCTAGATAGGCTCTAGTAGTTGCTGATTGTGGGGCTGCACATAAATGTCTCGTGTGATTGGTTCACCCAAGTGCATTGATATTTCTTCAGCAAAGGATATCTAAAGGTAAAGAATGAAGCAAATTAGATAAGAGAAGTAAATTGAATGTTGTTTAAAATTGTATTCTCTACCTGAATCATGAAAGAAATTTTTGTGTTTAGTGTCCCTTTAAATAAACTTTTGATAAAATGGGGAGAGAGTAAGCGCTAAAAAGCTTAAAAGGCTAGTAAAAGGTACATTTTAATACATATAAAAATTTACAAAATGGCAATCAGACGCATGGATCCATGTCTGACCTTAACAAAAATATATATATATATATAATAAACAAATCTAAAAATATCTAAAAATATCCAATGGAGTATAGCAATGTGACGCTGACTTAGTGAGCCAGTGATGAGGAGTTAGGACATGTACATTCAATAATATAAACAACCTAAGTGAGTGATTGAGTGCACACAATAGCTTTTCAACAAAGAAAAAATAGCATTCACAAAAAATAGTGTTCACAAAAATTGGCGTACATAAAAAAATGTTCAAATGTTCAAACCGTTTATATGTAAGTGAATCCAGTAGTGTTTCCTCCAAAGTGACGTGTAGAAATATAACGTGAAGTCAATAATAGTAGAATGTAAACGTTGAGTGGGTCAAATTATTGTGGTTCAGCTGCTAATTTAAAAAAATTGTAAATCCGTGAGGTGTATAAAAATAAAAATAAAAATAACTTGTGAAAAAATCCACGTGGAAAACTTGAATTCAAATGATAAACAAAGGTCAAAAATCAAAAGACAAAAATCAAAAGACAAAAATATCAAAAGACAAAAATAGAAAATCAGTGATAAATATTAAAAAGCACTAAAGATCTAGTGAAAACAAATCCTTAATTCAGATGTTAAAAATCCTTGGTAAGATCCATAACAAACAAATACATCGATAAAATACCTAAAAGGGAACAAAAGAGAAACAAATAGTGCAACACTGTATATGATATATAATATAGGTAATTAAAACCAAGCTCACCAGTATGCCAACACGTTTCGGCCTAGACTAGGCCTTTCTCAAGACTATCTTGAGAAAGGCCTAGTCTAGGCCGAAACGTGTTGGCATACTGGTGAGCTTGGTTTTAATTACCTATATTATATATCATATACAGTGTTGCACTATTTGTTTCTCTTTTGTTCCCTTTTAGGTATTTTTATCGATGTATTTGTTTGTTATGGATCTTACCAAGGATTTTTAACATCTGAAATTAAGGATTTGTTTTTCACTAGATCTTTAGTGCTTTTTAATATTATCACTGATTTTCTATTTTGTCTTTTGATATTTTTGTCTTTTGATTTTTGTCTTTTGATTTTTGACCTTTGTTTATCATTTGAATTCAAGTTTTCCACGTGGATTTTTTCACAAGTTATTTTTATTTTTATACACCCACGGATTTACAATTTTTAATTTAGCAGCTGAACCACAATAATTGACCCACTCAACGTTTACATTCTACTATTATTGACTTCACGTTATATTTCTACACGTCACTTTGGAGGAAACACTACTGGATTCACTAACATATAACCGGTTGAACATTTGAAACATTTTTTATGTACGCAATTTTTGTGAACACTATTTTTTTGTGAATGCTATTTTCTTTGTTGAAAGCTATTGTGTGCACTCAATCACTCACTTAGGTTGTTTATATTATTGAATGTACATGTCCTAACTCCTCATCACTGGCTCACTAAGTCAGCGTCACATGCTATACTCCATTGGATATTTTTAGATATTTTTAGATTTGTTTATTATATATATATATATTTTTTTGTTAAGTCAGACATGGATCCATGCGTCTGATTGCCATTTGTAAATTTTTATATGTATTAAAATGTACCTTTTACTAGCCTTTTAAGCTTTTTAGCGCTTACTCTCTCCCCATTTTAACTTTTGTATTGTTAGCCTCCTAGTAGGCTAACAATTAGTAAGCTTAAGGCCCTGGGTGTAGCGCTTGGTCCACTTCTCCTGTTCTTATAAATAAACTTTTGAAACAGCTATACGCTTTTATTAGAAGCATTTTATGCTAACACATGTATGGTACAAAAATGCTTCTATTCAAAACTGAAATGCATCCACGAGAATTCCAATGTTCGTCGAAGTTGACAAAGCGAAAAATCTTCTGTCGGAAGTCCTAACGTGCTTTTTCATACCGCTGCTATTACGAGTCTTGTAGGTTTAGGGGGCACCGCACAACTTTTTTGCCTTACCGCAAACCGACTTACGTAAACTTTGTAAACCCTTTTTTCTATGGGACTTCCATAGCGCCGGTATTACGAGTTTGTCTAGGAGGCCAAAAAACGTGAGCGGTACTACACCCTCTACCTCCAAGATTCCTAACGCCTTCTAAAGTCAGTAGTTATCTCGCCGCCCCTAACAACGCCGCCACCTATATTATACCTTAGTAACCCCTAATCTTCCGCTCCGGACATGGCCGCAAACTACATTACTTATTAACCCTAATCTGCTGCCCTCAACATCGCCGACACCTACATTATATTTATTAACCCCTATCTCCCCACCCCAATGTCGCCGCAACCTACCTACACTTATTAACCCCTAATCTGCCGTCCCAACGTCGCCCGCCACTATATATAAATTGTATTATCCCCTAAATCTAAGTCTACACCCTAACACCCCATAACTTAAATATAATTTAAATAAATCTAAATAAAATTACTATAATGAACTAAATTATTCCTATTTAAAACTAAATACTAAGCTAGCTACAATATAACTAATAGTTACGTTGTAGCTATCTTTAGGGGTTATTTTTATTTTACAGGCAAGTTTGTATTTATTTTAACTAGGTAGAATAGTTACTAAATGGGTTATTAACTATTTAATAACTACCAGCTAAAATAAATACAAATTGACCTGTAAAATAAAACCTATCCTAAGTTACAATAACACCTAACACTACACTACAATTAAATAAATTAACTAAATTAAATACAATTAAATAAATTAAATTAGCTAAATAACAAAAAACACTAAATTACAGAAAATAAAAAAAAACAAATTACAGATCTTTAAACTAATTACACTAATCTAATAGTCCCTTCAAAATAAAAAAGCAATTGCCCAAAGAAATCAGCTCTTTTACCTGTAAAAAAAAAAATACAAAACAACCCCCCCAAGAGTAAAACCCATCACCCACACAACCAACCCCCCAAATAATAGCCTAACTAAAAAACCTAAGCTCCACATTGCCCTGAAAATGGCATTTGGATGGGCATTGCCCTTAAAATGGCATTTAGCTCTATTGCAGGCCCAATGCCCTAACCTAAAAAATAAATCCACCCAATACACCCTTAAAAAAAATCCTAACACTAACCCCCCCGAAGATTCATTTACCCGGGAGAAGTCTTCATCCAAGCGGCAAGATGTCCTCAAGGATGCGGCAAAAAGTGGTCCTCCATACGGGCAGAAGTCTTCATCCAGACGGCATCTTCTATCTTCATCCTTCCGACGCGGAGCGGCTCCATCTTCAAGACATCGGAGCGGAGCATCCTCTTTAAACAATGTCTCTTTGGAATGAATATCACTTTAAGTGACGTCATCCAAGATGGCGTCCCTTAGATTCCTATTGGGTGATAGAATTCTGTCAGCCACGGAATTAAGGTAGAAAAAATCCTATTGGCTGATGCAATCAGCCAATAGGATTGAGCTGGCATTCTATTGGCTGTTCCAATCAGCCAATAGAATGCAAGCTCAATCCTATTGGCTGATTGGATTGCATCAGCCAATAGGATTTTTTCTACCTTAATTCCGATCTTGGATGACGTCGTCACTGAAAGTGATATTCATTCCGAAGAAGACGTCGTTTGAAGAGGATGCCTCCATGCGGATATCTTGAAGATGGAGCCGCTCCGCGTCCGACAGGATGAAGATAGAAACTGCCGGATGCCCGTCTGTAGGACCACTTCTGCCCGTTCGGAGGACCACTTCTGCCGGCTTCCTTGAGGACATCTTGCCGCTCTGGATGAAGACTTCTCCACTAAGTGAATCTTCGGGGGGTTAGTGTTAGGAAATTTTTGAAGGGTGTTTGTATTGGGTGGGTTTTATTTTTTAGGTTAGGGGCTTTGGGCCTTCAATAGAGCTACATGCCCTTTTTCTGGCAATGGGGAGCTTAGTTTTTTAAGTTAGGCTTTTATTTGGGGGGTTGGTTGTGTGGGTGGTGGATTTTACTGTTGGGGGGGTTGTTTGTATTTTATTACAGAGTAAAATAGATGATTTCTTTGGGGCAATGACCCACAAAAGGCCCTTTTAAGGGCTATTGATAGTTTAGTTTAGGCTAGGGTTTTTTTATTTTGGGGGGCTGGTATTGAAGTGCCGTATGGAGCTTAATTTGCTCTAAGCGCACTTCTTGCCTTTTAACGCTGGGTTTGTAAACCCTGTAATACCAGCGCAGCAGGTAAAGTGAGCGGTGAGAATAAACTGCACGGTAGCACCACATAGCTTATAACGCAAAACTCGTAAATCTGTCCGTAAGCGTTTCACTTTATAATTTAATAAAAAAAAAAAAAGTTTTTTTTCTTTAAATAAAAAATATTTTCATTTATTTTTAATTATCTAATTAATTCAATATATCTCTAGAGGCACAGGTAGAGTGCTCATACATAAATGTAAATTTTACAGTGTAAGGTACCATAGCAACAAACTTGTTATGGTGTGATTTTCAAGAAATCTGACGTTGATTGGAAGATTAAAAACAACGTTGACAAACTTATGGCTCCATTTTTAACGACTCATTGTAAATGAATCCTGAGTAGCTATTTTATTCCTTTAATTGGCTATAAGAAAGCAGTGATTTTACCCCTTGACTGCTAGTAATACAGAAAGTGATTCTATTACCCACTGCTAGGGAAATGCTTTTTGCGCTTCCGCTCGTATTACAAGTTGAAAAATCATTATTTTGTGCTAGCGGTAAGCCAGAGAAGTGCAAAAAACCGCTTGCCAAAAAAAATAAAATAAAAAATCCATAATCTTCAAAAATAAAACCAACCCAAAAAAACAAAACAAAAACTGTCTAACCCCAAAATTAGTACTTACGATGATGATGGGCGGGGGCTCCATTTCATTTCGGCAGTGCTCCATTTTCATCCATCTTCATGACTTCTTCCATCAGCGGCCCATCTTCTATCTTCATCCCGGGTGTCAGTGGCCAGGTGTCAGCGTTGATGAGTTGCAGTAACATTAGTCCTTCTCTTCAGACCATCATCACTGAGATCAGCTTCATTGCGGTCTCCAGCCGCACACTGAAGATTGAATTAAAGGTTCCCCCCTTTATATAGGGGTATCCTTGCATTCCTATTGCTGATTTGATTCTTCAATTCAAATCAGCCAATAGAATGAAAGGAAAAAGCTTTCATCCTATTGGCTGATTTGAAATTCGAAGAAACCAAATCAGCCAATAGGATTGCAAGGGTACAAAGCTGTTTGACTTGCTTGACTGTCCTGTACTTAAACAGAGGAATCATTTTACCCTCTTAGTTGCCTTACTCAAACAAGGGTAGAGATTTCTCAATCATCACTGGATTTCAGTAAACAAAGAGTGAGCTAACCCTATATGTCGGTAACACAAACCAGTTATTTAACCCATTAAGTGCCAGTAAGCTAACAATCATTGTTGACTCCATGTGCCAGTAAAACATACAGCATTTATTTTAACCCCATGTGTACCAGTAAGAGCTTTATGTGCCAATATTACTTTAAAACATTTTATTTAGCTGCAGCTCAGGCACCTAACAACTGGGCATTTAAAGGGATAACTAAACTCACGTAGCCACCACTAAGCAAGCACTATTCAGGGTGCTGAACCTAAAATGGGCCAACTCCAAAGCGTTACATTCCTGCTTTTTAAATAAAAATATCAAGAGAACGAAGAAACTTGATAATAGGAGTAAATTAGAAAGTTGTTTAAAATTACACCCTCTATCTGAATCATTAACCCCTTATCGACATGCGTCGTACGTCGCAAACAACCTGTCTTTAAAGACCAGCGACGTAACCTGTACGGCGTTGGGGATTAAAGCGGCTGGAAGCGATCCTGATCGCTTCCAGACACTTTACGGTTATTGCAGTGATGCCTCAATATCGAGGCATCCTGCAATAACATTTTTGCCACATCCGATGCAGAGAGAACCACTCAGTGGCCCCTCTCTGCCACCGGCATCGATGGCCGCAATCGTTGGTGGGTGGGAGCCGACGTGGGAGGTGGGGTGGGCGGCCATCGATGGAAAGATTGAAGAGAGAGGGGGCGGGATTGGGGGCGGGTTTGTCGGGAGCACGCACGGGGGGCGGCGGGCGGGCGTGTGCACGGGGAGGGAGCGGGTGGGCGTGTGCACGGGGAGGAAGCGGGTGGGAACCGCTATACTACAGAAAAATGTGGATTGATAAGTGGGAGAAAGGGGGGGTGGAAACAGCAGAAAATGATCATTGTAGGAGATCTGGGAGGGGGGGTGGTTGGTCTATGGGGGGTGGGAGCTACACTACAGAAAAAATAAAAATTAAAAATAATAAAAAAAGGTATTTTTGTTCTAAACTGGGTACTGGCAGACAGCTGCCAGTACCCAAGATGGCTCCCAGTAAGGTAGAGGGGGAGGGGTAGAGAGCTGGTTTGGGGGGATCAGGGAGGGTGGGGGCTAAGGGGGGGATCCTACACAGCAGCATATATAAATATGCTATACAATTTTTTTTTTAAATTTACCTTTTATTTTAGTACTGGCAGACCTTTCTGCCAGTACTTAAGATGGCGGGGGACAATTGTGGGATGGGGGTGGGAAGAGAGCTGTTTGAGGGATCCTGGGGTGTAATGTGTCAGGTAGGAGGCTGATCTCTACGATAAAGCTAAATTAACCCTGCAAGCTCCCTACAAGCTGCCTAATTAACCCCTGCACTGCTGGGGCATAATACATGTGTGGTGAGCAGCGGCAATTTAGCGGCCTTATAATTACCAAAAAGCAACGTCCAAAGCCATATATGTCTGCTATTTCTGAACAAAGGGGATCTCAGAGAAGCATTTACAATCATTTATGCCATACTTGCAAAGTTGTTTGTAAATAATTTCAGTGAGAAACCTAAAATTGTGAAAAATGAAACGTTTTTTTTTATTTGATCGCATTTAGCGGTGAAATGGTAGCATGAAATATACCAAGATGGGCCTAGATCAATACTTGGGGTTGTCTACTACACAGCACTAAAGCTAAAATTAACCCTAGACGCTCCCTACATGCTCCCTAATTAACCCCCTTCACTGCTGGGCATAATACACGTGTGATGCTCAGTGGCATTTAGCGGCCTTCTAATTACCAAAAGCAATGCCAAAGTCATATATGTCCTGCTATTTCTGAACAAAGGGGATCCCAAAAAAGCATTTACAATCATTTATGCCATAATTGCACAAGTTGTTTGTAAATAATTTCAGTGAGAAACCTAAAGTTTGTGAAAATATTTGGGAAAAAGTGAACAATTTTGGTGGTGAAATGGTGGCATGAAATATACCAAAATGGGCCTACATTAATACTTTGGGATGTCTTCTAAAAAAAATATATACATGTCAATGGATATTCAGGGATTCCTGAAAGATATTAGTGTTCCAATGTAACTAGTGCTAATTTTGAAAAAAGTGGTTTGGAAATAGCAAAGTGCTACTTGTATTTATTTCCCTATAACTTGCAAAAAAAAGCAAAGGAACATGTAAACATTGGGTATTTCTAAACTCAGGACAAATTTTAGAAACTATTTAGCATGGGTGTTTTTTGGTTGGTTGTAGATGTATAACAGATTTTGGGGGGTCAAAGTTAAAAAAAAGTGTGTTTTTTCCATTTTTTTCCTCATATTTTATCATTTTTTTTTATAGTAAATGATAAGATATGATGAAAATAATGATATTTTTAGAAAGTCCATTTAATGGCGAGAAAAACTGTATATAATATGTGTGGGTACAGTAAATGAGTAAGAGGACAATTACAGCTAAAACACAAACCACAGCAGAAATGTAAAAATAGCCCTGGTCCTTCAGGGAAAGAAATTGAAAAATGGCCTTGTCCTTAACGGGGTTTAAAGAAAAAATTTGGGTTGCATAACCTTTTTAAGTGTCATTTATATACATATTTTATGGCTGGCCTGGTTGAAATACAGGCAGCATGGCTGGCAATCTTAGTAACCAAGTCTTTACTGTTCCTTTGGTCAAGAGCTTTTGTACCAGATGTTTTACAACAAATACTACTGATATCCTGTCTATACACTAACATATATGGGGGTTTTTTTTCAGGTAAAGGCTGTAAATCGTTTCAGCTGCCTGCCATTATATAACAGGGGAATTACACGTTTGCTCTTTTTGCATGTTACGTTGTGACCATTACATGACTCTAGTGACCCTCTGTGTGGAAAGTGACCTAGTATATGGTCAGAGCTGGTGACAGATGAGGGTGACATATTAATTCCAGAGGTTCTACACCATCTCAGGAGATGAAGATGAGTTGCCCATTTCCCCATGGCAGGCTGACAATTGCTTCTCTTGCTATGTAAACAGAAATAGAACGCTGGGAGATATGACTCATGTAAGAGTCTAATTATACGTGTTGGGAAGAAATGACAGAGGTAACACATTAACTCGATTTAAGTCCCCTTAAAATATAAAAAAAATACAATTTTAGTCGTCATCACACAGATGCAGGAAGATGGCACTACGTGGGCAGCACCAGCGTTGTATTACCGCAGGCTTTATTTGACGTCACGCCACTCTGTTGTGGGCGCTGCTGATATGTGCTTATCTAACAATACAATATTATACAGAGAACCTTTTAATTAGCTGCCTAGGAGTCGTACATACAGTACGTGATAAGTTGTAAGTTACATGAGGTTTTAGGGATAAATTAAAAAGAAAATCTGTGAGCTCCAGGGACCAACCTATTTAACAATTTCGCTCATGTGCGAGCACCGCTGGAAGTAATCTTTTAATGTGGGTGGGATAGCTTCCATATTACAAGTTGAAAGTAAAATGTTTGCACGCAAGCAAAAGTCGATGCTTGCTAACTTCAAGACTTTGGATATCACGACCACGTTAACTTCTCCCATAGACTTCAATGGAGCAAAAAAACAAAACACTTATCACTTGCGCACTAACCGACAACTCGTTAGACCTACATAGCTAAACACAAAGGGCATGATTACGAGTGGTGCTCTAACTTTAGAGCAAGTGCGATATCGGGGGTTTTTTTTAGGCTCCCTAGAGCGCCTTCTGCCTCTCTAGCCTCGCCAAGTCCTTATGTTTTTAATAAGTATTTAATACCATAAGGACTGGGTGAGGCTGAAGACGCTCAAGGGAGCCTAAGAAAAACCGATAACCGCACTTGCCCTACAGTTAGCGCACCACTGGTAATCTAGCCCAAAGGTAGTTATGAACATTTCATATTCAAATGTGCTTCACATTGAATAAAAATGTTCTTTTTATTTTGAAATATATATTTTTATTACATCTGATGATTTTTTTTGGGGGAAAATATATACCTATATATCTATATGAATATATACAGGAATATGTGAAGAACATAAAATATTTACAGTAAATAATACACAATAAAAAAAAAATCCTAAAATATTAAAATTGAATAAAAATAAGATTTTTCATGTTTTAAGGTATTTGAGTGAAAAGGGCTACAAAGTGTATACATTTGTTACATATATATATATATATATATGTGTACATATATATATATTGTGTACATATATAATATATTTATGTGTTTATATGTGTATATATGTATGTATATATAAATATAAAAATACACATGTATATTCACACACACACACACACACACACATATATATATATATACTGTATATATATAAATATATATATATCTATATATATATATATATACATGTATATATATATATACACTGTATATATATATATATATCTATATATATAAATGTACAAATTGAGTCCAGCACTAATCCACGTATAAGATTATCCTTAATGTGTGCCTGTGTTTCTCCAAAAAAATTACAGTCCATATATGCAATGTGACAAGCACCACAAACATTTTTAAAGGTGATAATTTCTATATTTAGATACAAAACCCTTTAAAAAGCGACGTTTCAGGCCTACATGGTCCTTAATCATGCATATTTAGAAGAGGTGAACACAGACATTTAAAAAGGCTATCTGAACCAATCAAATCGCACATTGCTTCTTAATTCATATTAACCCCTACCTATCCAGGTTAGACATACAATACAATTGTGACATCTAGCTGGTATTAGAAGCAGAAATACAAAATTATAAAACAAATGCAATTCATAGTCCTATTCAGACCGTATGGATGGAGAGTATTCAAAAATGTGATCCACCATACCCTCCTTTTATTTTAATCTGAGTTCTCTATTCCCCCCTCTCCCTATATTGGAGAATATGATCAATGAACTGAAAACGGAGTTGACTGACTGAATGACCCATTTGTGTAAAATGTGCTGAACTGGCAGAGTCATATCTTTGGATCTGATTGAGGTTTGTGTTGGCAAAATCTATCCCTAACGGCCTGGGTGTTCTTGTCAATGTAACATAGCCCACAATGGGCATTTTAGGAGGATAGATGGCATAATCTGTCTGACAGGTATATAGGCAGTTAATTTTAAGTTGCTTTCTTTTGTCATTTCCAGCCAAATATTACCTTTACTGACAGAATTACATTGAACACAATGCAAGCAGGGGTAATATCCTTTATTGGAGTAGTTAGATAGTTAATAGCAGTAAGGTTTAGTTGTACCCACATCTGCCCTAACAACTAAATTATCCCTATGGTTCTTTACCCTACCGTATGAGGGCATAGGTGGCAATTTAAATGATTCTACTTCAGGATTGTATTTTGACAGTAGATACCAGTGCTTTCTTACAACCCTAAAAATATCTTTTGCTCCTGTTCATTGTATTCTGTTGAAAAAAACAATCTGTTTTATTATTTTTCAATTTTTTTTCCATATTAACGTCAAACAATGGTTTTATCAATAATACTCTTAGGGTATCCCCTTTTTTCCAATTTATTGCCATAGATTTTAAACTATCAGGTAGCCTTCTTTTGATCTTTAACGATCCTCTTGTTGTGTAACATTTGGCTTCTAGGTATCGAATGAAATTCAGTTTCTGGATGATAGCTCTCATACCTAGATATTGTATTTTTATTAGTGGGTTTTGTATAAAGTTTAGTAATAACTTTGTTTCCCTGTTTGTACACCTTGGTGTCCAAAAAACTAATTTCATGATACGAATAGGTGAGGGGTAAACTTGATGTCTGACATAGACATATTCAAGATCTTCTACAAATTGTAGCAAGGACTCCAATGGAACCCCCGATATGCCAAAAACTTTATGATAGGTCTTCCCTTGTGCAATCCCTAATGCATGCTTGGAGCAAACAAATTTACTTTCAAACTTGTAATATGCAAAGCAAAATTAGCGCAGTCATGATATTTCTTATCCCGACTCGAGCTTACAATAGCGTGCCACTTGTAATCTTGCCCAGAAAGCGATGTGCAATTAATTTTACTTGATATTGTAACGCATAAAAGTGCTGATATTTTTAACTACACTTCTAATCTAGTCCTTATTGTATGCGCAGACTTTTAGCAACATGGCACTTAATTGCCTGAAAATATACTGTGTATATAGCAACATTTATTGTGTGTGTAGACCTCTTGTAATGTGGCGCTTAATTGCTGATATATAGGGGCCAATTTATCAATATCTGGCATCTGGCATACGCTGTCGACATTTTAATATTGCAACAAGCTGTTCTAGTAAACTGCTTGTGCAATGCCGCCCCCTGCATATTCGCGACCAATCGGCTGCTAGCAGGGGGTGTCAATCAACCAGATTGTACACAATCAGGCGGATTGATGTCTGCAGGCTGCCGAGGGTGGCGGACCAGTTAAGGAGCAGTGGTCTTAAGACCACTGCTTTATAACTACTGCTTCCGGTAAGCCTGAAGGCTCTTGCGGAAACGGGGGCATCAGGGGCCAGTCAGCCTTGATAAATCGGCCCCATACTGTGCATATATAAACATTTAGGGCCAGATTACAAGTGGAGCGCTAAATAATGTTTTCATGAAAGCAATAATTGTGCTCCACTGTGTAATACCAGCACACATTACACGTTTTCAGCACAAGAGCGGGCTTCCATTATTTAAAATTATAATGCCCTCTATTTTGAGGGCAATTGGGGCACTTTTAAAAAAAATAACCCAGAGATTGAATCTCTGGTTAATTTATTGAGTGCTTCTTGTGATAGCTGGTTAATTATCGCGTGCCCGAAAACAGGCAAATTTGCCCGTTTCCTAGGGCATGCGAAAATTTAGCGCTCCACTTGTAATCTAGCCCTTATTGTATGAGTAGACCCTTTTGTAATGTGGTGCCTGCTCTGAGGCTGCGGACATCAATCCGCCTTATCTCATCATCGATCGGGCGGATTGACACCCCCTGCTAGCGGCCATTTGGCCGCAAATCTTCAGGGGAAGGAATTGCACAAGCAGTTCACAAGAACTGCTTGTGCAATGATAAATGCCGACCGTGTATGCTGTCGGCATTCATCGATGTCTGTCGGACATGATACGCTGAGCAGATCATGTTGGAGAGACCGATGATAAATCGGGCGCCCCATATTGTGTGTGCAGACCTTATGTAATGCAGCACTTAATTACTGATATATACTGTGCATATATATGTATTTATTGTGTGTGCAGACCTTTTGTAATGTGACACTTAATCACTGATAGATACTGTGTATATATAAACATTTAGAGCTAGATTACGACTGGAGCACAAATGAATGCTACAACTTGAGCGTTAATTGTGCTAGAATTACGATTTGTGCGCTCGTCAGGTTGCACTCGTATTATGAGTTGAAAGTAAAGTGTTTTCGTTCTCACGCTTACCCGACGAGAGCAAAAATTCAAAGTTAGAATATCAGGTGCACGTTCACGTATTCCCCATAAAAGTCAAAGGAGGGAAAAAAAGAAAGAAAAAAAAAACACCACACTCTTGCGTAAACCCGATTGCATATTCTTATCTGCACTAACCAGACCTGAAAATATTAATATTCACATTAAATGAAGAGAAACAGAGGGGCGCCTCATGTGTAGTATCGTCAAGTGGAAACACAAAGTTAATGACAATATAGCCAAATGAGTACTGCTGCAGATTATTGAAGGTGTGACAGCTCACCCGTACAAACAATGCCTCTCAGTGCTGTAATGCTGGAAATGGAGTGGAGACACAAAAAGGAAGCACTACATGTGCAGACTATTAAAGATAAAACCAACAGTATTTTCTTAGTTGTATAGATGGATACTCACATACTCCAAGAGCACAATCAATGTTGCTGGTAGAAACCGGCTTGCAGATTTAGGCAGGTGTGACAGCTCACCCAAAGGGATAGTCTCTTGATGTTTGTAATGTTGTGAAACAATGGCACCAGTAATCCAAATGAACTGCACCAAGTATCAGGAATGTCTCTTGTGTATCAGTAAAGGCAATAGGTAGGTAGAGAGATCCACTCCAGGAGTAAAAGTTCAAATATTTATTAAAAAACAAAAATTAAAATAAACAACACAGCAGTTGTTATAAAAAGTGGATAACAGGGTTACCAATGTTACCCCCATAATTGCGACGCATTTCTCGGTTTACAAGCCCCGTTTCATCAGCATAAATAACTCTCATTCCTACCTCTGCCTTAAATACCAAACTAAACAAACATTTGCCTCCCTTCAAAGGGGTGTGTTTCCTAATTAATGTCTTACACCTGTCTAGTGTAACAGGCCTCCTGATTATAGTATCCGTATAAGGAAAAAACTGTGCCTTTCGTAGACAAATACAATATACTAAAAATCATCTCAAAATCAAGATAGACTATTATATTTTACAATTGATGATTGTGCATACATACATACCATAAAAAAGATTTGCGTTACCCTATAATATTAATGATAAAAGATGAGTGCTCCCTTTTCATTGTCCAACTTGCAGTGGAAATGCAAAGTTAACGTTAAATCTAGGCATTGATGGTGACGGACATAGGTGGGTAATATCAAAATATTCCCTTACCATTATTAGCTTTTGAATGAAAATTGCAATCTGGTTTTCTGTTCATTTACGGATGTGTCTAAAATTAGTAACTATGTAAAGACAGTTTGTTTCTGTATTTCGGCTGACGTTGGATTCCTATTGGCTCTCATGTTTCGTCGTCAGTTTATAGGTGTTGTTATTGGTTGCGTTCATATGGTTCAAGTGAAAGTGTACGCCCCCTGGTCGATCGTAATTCACTAGTGTGTAGGTAACCTTGCAGTGTAATCAATAGATGCAGCACGTTCTAAAATCTGGTATAATAGTCACACCAACCGAGAAAAGGTACCAATTACCCCATATGCACTGGCTCCCTACCACCCGACCAAGCGCAACCAATGAAACTGCACTTCATTCTATCAAAGGACATTATCTTTTTGTATTTTCCCATTTAAAAGGAATTATATTAATTAAGACAATATTAAATATGTTTGAACTGTATATTTTCTTGTTATTATTAATTATTCACATTGCAATGTTCTTCACATAGCAGAATATGTTCTATTTATTCATAAATACACGTATATATATATATATATATATATATATACAGTATCTCACAAAAGTGAGTACACCCCTCACATTTCTGTAAATATTTTATTATATCTTTTCATGTGACAACACTGAATAAATTACACTTTGCTACAATGTAAAGTAGTGAGTGTATAGCCTATATAACCATGTACATTTGCTGTCCCCTCAAAGTAACTCAACACACAGCCATTAATATCTAAACCGTGGCAACAAAAGTAAGTACACCCCAAAGTGTCAATATTTTGTGTGGCCACCATTATTTTCAGCACTCGCCTTAACCCTCTTGGGGCATGGAGTTCACCAGAGCTTCACAGGTTACCACTGGAGTCCTCTTCCACTCCTCCATGACGACATCACGTAGCTGGTGGATGTTAGAGACCCTGTGCTCCCCCAACTTCCATTTGAGGATGCCCCCACAGATGCTGGAATAGGGTTTTAGGTCTGGAGACATGCTTGGCCAGTCCATCACCTTTACCCTCAGCTTCTTTAGCAAGGCAGTGGTCTTCTTGGAGGTGTGTTTGGGGTCGTTATCATGGTTGGAATACTGCCCCCGACGGCCCAGCCTCCGAAGGGAGGGGATCATGCTCTTCTTCAGTATGTCACAGTACATGTTGGCATTCATGGTTCCTTCAATGAAATGTAGCTTCCCAGTGCTGGCAGCACCCATGCGGGCCCAGACCATGACACTCCCCCACCACCATGCTTGACTGTAGGCAAGGCACACTTGTCCTTTGTAAGCCTCACCTGGTTGCCGCTACACATGCTTGGCACCATCAATTAAGTTTATATTGGTCTCATCGCACCACAGGACATGGTTCCAGTAATCCATGTCCTCAGTCTGCTTGTCTTCAGCAAACTGTTTGCGGGATTTCTTGTGCATCATCTTTAGAAGAGGCTTCCTTCTGGGACCACAGCCATGCAGACCACTTTGATGCAGTATGCGGCGTATGGTGTGAGCACTGACAGGCTGACCCCCCACCCCTTCAACCTCTGCAGCAATGCTGGCAGCACTCATACTTATATTTTCCAAAGGACAACTTCTGTATATGATGCTGAGCACGTGCACTCAACTTCCTTTGGGTCGACCATGGCAAGGCCTGTTCTGAGTGGAACCTGTCCTGTGAAACCACTGTATAGTCTTGCCCACCGTGTGCTGCAGCTCAGTTTTCAGGGTCTTGGCAATCTTTTTATAGCCTAGGCCATCTTTATGTAGAGCAACAATTATTTTCTTCATATCCTCAGAGAGTTCTTTGCCATGAGGTGCCATGTTGAACTTGCAGTGACCAGTATGAGAGAGTGTGAGAGTTGATAACACCAAATTTAACACACCTGCTCCCCATTCACACTTGAGACCTTGTAGTATTAATGAGTCCACATGACACCAGGGAGGGAAAATGGCTAATGGGGCCCAATTTGGACATTTTCACTTAGGGGTGTACTCACCTTTGTTGCCAACGGTTTAGACATTAATGGCTGTGTGTTAAGCTATTTTGAGGGGCCAACAAATTTACACTGTTATACGGGCTGTACACTCACTACTTTACATTGCAGCAAAGTGTAATTTCTTCAGTGTGGTCACATGAAAAGATATAATAAAATATTTACAAAAATGTGAGGGGTATACTCACTTTAGTGAGATACTGTATATATATATATATATATATATATATATATATATATATATATATATATATATATATATACAGGGAGTGCAGAATTATTAGGCAAATGAAGTATTTTGACCACATCATCCTCTTTATGCATGTTGTCTTACTCCAAGCTGTATAGGCTCGAAAGCCTACTACCAATTAAGCATATTAGGTGATGTGCATCTCTGTAATGAGAAGGGGTGTGGTCTAATGACATCAACACCCTATATCAGGTGTGCATAATTATTAGGCAACTTCCTTTCCTTTGGCAAAAATGGGTCAAAAGAAGGACTTGACAGGCTCAGAAAAGTCAAAAATAGTGAGATATCTTGCAGAGGGATGCAGCACTCTTAAAATTGCAAAGCTTCTGAAGCGTGATCATCGAACAATCAAGCGTTTCATTCAAAATAGTCAACAGGGTCGCAAGAAGCGTGTGGAAAAAACCAAGGCGCAAAATAACTGCCCATCGAACTGAGAAAAGTCAAGCGTGCAGCTGCCAAGATGCCACTTGCCACCAGTTTGGCCATATTTCAGAGCTGCAACATCACTGGAGTGCCCAAAAGCACAAGGTGTGCAATACTCAGAGACATGGCCAAGGTAAGAAAGGCTGAAAGACGACCACCACTGAACAAGACACACAAGCTGAAACATCAAGACTGGGCCAAGAAATATCTCAAGACTGATTTTTCTAAGGTTTTATGGACTGATGAAATGAAGAGTGAGTCTTGATGGGCCAGATGGATGGGCCCGGTGGCTGGATTGGTAAAGGGCAGAGAGCTCCAGTCCGACTCAGACGCCAGCAAAGGTGGAGGTGGGAGTACTGGTTTGGGCTGGTATCATCAAAGATGAGCTTGTGGGGCCTTTTCGGGTTGAGGATGGAGTCAAGCTCAACTCCCAGTCCTACTGCCAGTTTCTGGAAGACACCTTCTTCAAGCAGTGGTACAGGAAGAAGTCTGCATCCTTCAAGAAAAATATGATTTTCATGCAGGACAATGCTCCATCACACGCGTCCAAGTACTCCCACAGCGTGGGCTGGCAAGAAAGGGTATAAAAGAAGGAAAATCTAATGACATGGCCTCCTTGTTCACCTGATCTGAACCCCATTGAGAACCTGTGGTCCATCATCAAATGTGAGATTTACAAGGAGGGCAAACAGTACACCTCTCTGAACAGTGTCTGGGAGGCTGGTGGTTGCTGCTGCACGCAATGTTGATGGTGAACAGATCAAAACACTGACAGAATCCATGGATGGCAGACTTTTGAGTGTCCTTGCAAAGAAAGTTGGCTATATTGGTCACTGATTTGTTTTTGTTTTGTTTTTGAATGTCAGAAATGTATATTTGTGAATGTTGAGATGTTATATTGGTTTCACTGGTAAAAATAAATAATTGAAATGGGTATATATTTGTTTTTTGTTAAGTTGCCCTAATAATTATGCACAGTAATAGTCACCTGCACACACAGATATCCCCCTAAAATAGCTATAACTAAAAACAAACTAAAAACTACTTCCAAAACTATTCAGCTTTGATATTAATTAGTTTTTTGGGTTCATTGAGAACATGGTTGTTGTTCAATAATAAAATTAATCCTCAAAAATACAACTTGCCTAATAATTCTGCACTCCCTGTATATATATATATATATATATATATATATATATATATATATATATATATATATATATATAAATATAAATTTATATATATATATATATATATATGTATACAGTGCTTTTTTGTAAAAGAAAAGCTATCAGTACTCAAAAAAAAGGTATCGGTACTCATTCATTTTTGATTGATATTTTTCTGCTTAGTAACTTTGAGTAAAGCAAAGGGACAACATTATTTACAATGTTTGATGCATTTTTACAGCCCCCATTTGTGAAAAACTAGAGTATTTACATGATAATTACAAATATTACATCTAATGAGTTGTCAGAGGTGGGGGTTACTCAGTACCGGTATATATATATATATATACTGTATATATAAACACGGAAGGGGACTGCATTCGCAGACTGGACTGAGTACACATCCCATGACCCTGCAACATGCTCAGCCCTGGGTGCTCACTGGCACTCACAGAAAGCTGTGCTGTCCCCAGAGTCACAGGCAGTTAACCCCAGACAGGTCTGGGGAAATTACAAAACAAATTAATACAACACACAGAGAAAGTCCCAGCACTCACTCACAAGCTCTCAGCTAAGATTAAAAGCAAAAATGGAAGGGTCAGTTACCGCATCTGGCCAAATAGGATAAGCCCAGGTACCACGTCAAGGTCCCTTCCAAAACCTGGTACCCTAAAACAGCCACACAATGCAATCTCTCAATCCAACAAACAATGGTCAGGTTGCGCTCGTATTATGAGTTGAAAGTAAACTTTTTTCGTTCTCACGCTCACCCGACGAGTGCAAAAATCTGAAGTGAGAATATCAGGTGCACGTTCTCGTATTCCCCCATAGAAGTCAAAGGAGAGAAAAAAAGAAAAAAAAACTAACACCACACTCTCGCGTAAAACCTGATCGCATATTCTTATTGCACTAACCCAACTTGAAAATATTAATATTCACATTGCAATGTTCTTCACATAGCAGAATATGTTCTATTTATTCATAAATACACATTTTTACATATACTGTATATATATACATCTTTAGACATGTTTATATGTATCTCTTTGTTATAGCCCTTTGACTGCCTTTTTTCCCTTCCTAACACCTGAGACATCATTTCTTTGAGCCCTTATAACTTTTTTGTGCAATATTATTTTAAAATAGTTTTTATTAGATGGTGTTATTATGAGTGTAACTGTACTTTTTTAATGTATTTTTGACGTGTTTTGTGCAACGTTTTAGTTTAGTGAAACAGTTAACCACAGCTCTGAGGAGGTGGTAATCATTATATCGCTTAAGCGCAGTCGTGTTTACTTGCAACTTGTAATACCAGCGCAATTTAATGATCACAAAAAATGATTTCGCTTGCGAACTAACTTTTGCGCTCCACTTATAATGTGGCCCTTGTGTGTGCAAACCTTTTATTACACACATGCGGCACATAATTGCTAATATATACAGGGCACACTTAAACAAATTACTTTCCCTTTACATAGTGTAGGGCTTCCTAGCTCGGAGGACACCAAGGGGTTACGGCCCTTCGCACATGAATGTGTGTGTGAGTGCAACTTTTTTGCAGTTAGGAAGGTGGAGTTTCTACTACCTTTTAGGAAGACGACTGATATTCTCCAGTCTCTTCCTATGGATAACTGAAGATTCTTCCTCCTCCCTACCCTAAGGGTGGTGGTCATCAATCAGTCAGTGTGACCTCCTTAAAGGGTTTTTAGTTTGTCTAAGGCTGGAGCAGGGTTACTTGACTTAGCTCTGTAAGTCCAAGGATGGTAGTTTTGGCTCCACGGGGTACCGCATGCTGTATGACTTGCGGATCCTGGATCTATGAGGTTGGAGCTTTTTATGCTATTGCACCCTAGCTTAGGCGGTTGGTCTTGGCTCAGGCTGCGTGATGGTGAGTGATGACCATTGCGTGAGAAGTGACGTCCCCATGTATGGGGTATGGTAACTCCTCCTTAGGTTTGCAGTGGGCTGCAGAGCTCCTTAAGATTGGCCTTTATATGATAGAGTTGTAGCTAAGTTCTGTCTGATGTCAGCAGCCTGTGCCCATCTTTGAAGGGGTTAGCTATTTAGAACCTAATTAGTGCCACCTTGTTTTGGTTATAGTGAAAAAGTTAAGCCTGGTGGTCTTTGTGCTTGATAATAAATATGACCCAGGGTTCTTTAACCTCACATCCTGGTTATGTGTCTTTAAGGGATAGTTAGATTTACCCACAGCTCAGGACAATCGGAGATTTAATCCCTTAAATGTTTCCAGTTATTTCCTCAGGAAAACTCTCTGCCTTAGGCAGCTAAAGGTAATTTCCATGCCCAGGATTGTGCTCTTCATGTCACAGATTGTCATTCCCATATTACTGAGGGCCAGTGAGAGACATGAGTCTGATACAGTAAAATGGAGTTACAGCTGCTTGTTCTTGTGGTAAGGAGCAGTGGACATTACGGCGCTGCTGGTGGGTATGGGGCTCAGTGTGTGGAGATTTCACATCCCTATTAAACTGTCAGGCTTGTCTGTATTAGTGAACTTGGATGTGTGACTGATACACCAGCGCCACCTAATGGACACACACAAACTTTTCCTTGTCTCCTGGCTCCTTATGTGCCCAGCTTAGGGCGGTAAGGTGCAGCCGCTCAGGTGCTGGTGATTTTATAGATATATTAGATAAGCTGCCATTAGACTACTCTCTATAACATACCTTGTGATAATGTAAAGCTGATTGTGAAGTTTTTCTCCTAAAACTGCTGAGATCAAAGGGACATAAAATGGGCACAGAGGGATCTCAAATAAACAGAGATGTAACATTTTATGGTGAGATTCTAAATATCCCATTTGTTCTATTAAACATTTCTTGTTACAAAAGCATCAAAAGTGTTATTTTGTATTAAATGACACCCCCTTGCACACATCCCCAGGTACTCTCCCACCCTAATGCACATACCAAGGTACTTACCAACCCTAATGCACATACTCAGGTACTCTCCCATCCTAATGTACATACCCAGGTACTCTCCCACCCTAATGCACATACCCTGGTACTTTCCCACCCTAATGCACAACCCCTTGGTACTCTCCCACCCTAATGCACATACCTAGGTACTCTCTCACCCTAATGCACATACCCAGGTACTCTCCCGCCCTAATGCACATACCAAGGTACTTTCCAACCCATAATGCACATACTCAGGTACTCTCCCACCCTAATGCACATACCCAGGTACTCTTGCGTCCTAGTGCACATACCCTGGTATTTTTCCCACCCTAATGCACATACTCAGGTACTCTCCCACCCCTAATGCACATACCCTGGTACTTTCCATCCTAATGCACAACCCCTTGGTACTCTCCCACCCTAATGCACATACCTAGGTACTCTCTCACCCTAATGCACATACCCAGGTACTCTCCCGCCCTAATGCACATACCAAGGTACTTTCCCATCCTAATGCACATACTCAGGTACTCTCCCACCCTAATGCACATACTCAGGTACTCTTGCGCCCTAATGCACATACCCTGGTACTTTTCCCACCCTAATGCACATACCTAGGTACTCTCCTACCCTAAAGCACATACCCAGGTACTCTCCCACCCTAATGAACGCACCCCAGGTACTCTCCCACCCTAATGCACACCCCAGGTACTCTCCCACCCTAATGCACATACCCAGTTACTCTCCTACATTAATTCACACCCCCAGGTACTCTCCTACCCTAATGCATAAACCCAGGTACTCTCCCACCCTAATGCACATACCCAGGTACTCTCCTACACTAATGCACACCCCCAGGTACTCTTCTACCCTAATGCATATACCAATGTATTCTCCCACCCTAATGCACATACCCAGGTACTCCCCCACCCTAATGCACATACCCCCAGGTACTCTCCTACACTAATGCACACACCCCAGGTACTATCCTACCCTAGTGCACATACCCAGGTACTCTCCCACCCTAATGCACATACCCAGGTACTCTCCTACACTAATGCACACACCCCAGGTACTCTCCTACCCTAGTGCATATACCCATGTATTCTCCCACCCTAATGCACATACCCAGGTACTCTCCTACCCTAATGCATATACCCATATATTCTCCCACCCTAATGCACATACCCAGGTACTCCCCCACCCTAATGCACATACCCCCAGGTACTCTCCTACACTAATGCACACACCAGAGGTACTATCCTACCCTAGTGCACATACCCAGGTACTATCCTACCCTAGTGCACATACCCAGGTACTCTCCCACCCTAATGCACATACCCAGGTACTCTCCTACACTAATGCACATCCCCAGGTACTCTCCTACCCTAATGCATATACCCAGGTATTCTGCCACCCTAATGCACATACCCAGGTATTCCCCCACCCTAATACCCCAGGTACTCTCCTACACTAATGCACACACCCCAGATACTATCCTACCCTAGTGCACATACCCAGGTACTCGCCCACCCTAATACACTTATACAAACATACACACTCACACATATACTACAGTAAACACATATACACTCATACATACACACACTTACATGCACACATAGTTTTACACACTTAAGCATACACTTATACACACATATACAAATATATACTTATACACAACACACTTATACACTTATTTACATACACTGTTAGAAAAAAATGTGCAAAAATTGTACCTTTAGTGGTACAACAGCTTGTCACTGGGGCAGTACCCTCAAAGGTACACCCACTGTGCCCTTTAACATGGGAACATATTGATACCCTTGCAGAGTGTACTTTTCAAAGGCAAATGTGTACCTTTGGTGATTAAATTGGACCTCAATGCTATGGTACCATAAGGGATTAAATGCCCTACATCTCCTGAGTGTCTGCTTATAACTTAACTTAACTTAACACTTAATATAACTTAATAACTAATAAATAACAACACAACACAGTTCTGTGGGTGAAAGACCCGTGGGTCGCATTTATTGGTACCAGCCGTGGAACTGGCAGGTAACTTATCCACGGGTGGCGGCAATCGGGGGCCTACGTCTAACTATGAATAACCCCTTCTAGAAAATGGCCAAGGGACACCGCTGCAGACCACAAGGCGGAGATACTCACGCAGCTTTCATAATTAGGGGTTTTTCCGGCCCAACAATAATCAGCCCAAGCACGCCCAAGCATACCAAGCCTGTGACGTCACCCTGACCGCAATGGCCATTACTCAAACCTCCTTCCAGTCTGCAGCCGTGATCCTGACCACCCGCCAGTGTAGGGTGCAAGCATTATTAACTCCAAACCTGTAGGTCCAGCCTTGACTTGACGAACAGCATGTCAATAACTGGGGAGTTCAAAATTACCGTCCTTGGTCTTAGGGAAGTAGTTCGAGTAACCCTCTTCCGGCCTCAGACACCTAGTCTCGAATAGAGACCTAATGACAAACCGATTGCCGCCTGTTATTTCTTTAACTGAATCAATAGAGCATTACCAGTGCCAATCAGTAATGCCTATCATCGAATTAATAATGCATTACAAGTGCCAATCCGTAATGCATAACAAATCCATCCAGGTGGATAACAAAACAAACAACAGTGCATAACAAATTCAACAACAGTGCATAACAGGGCTGGGAGGGTGGGGAAAGATCTTCTGGGAGTCCACAGGAACAAAGAGGAAGTAGAATCCCTGTACATCCTTCTTATAAGGTTAGTAAACCCCTCCCAACACAATGCAACATTGTAACTAACACACACACACAGCAGCACTCACTCCTCCAGGCCTTAACCCTTAGCTATGCTCCGGGCTATTTGCTCTGCACTTTCTTAAGGGATTAAATGCCCTACATCTCCTGAGTGTCTGCTTATAACTTAACTTAACTTAACACTTAATATAACTTAATAACTAATAAATAACAACACAACACAGTTCTGTGGGTGAAAGACCCGTGGGTCGCATTTATTGGTACCAGCCGTGGAACTGGCAGGTAACTTATCCACGGGTGGCGGCAATCGGGGCCTACATCTAACTATGAATAACCCCTTCTAGAAAATGGCCAAGGGACACCGCTGCAGACCACAAGGCGGAGATACTCACGCAGCTTTCATAATTAGGGGTTTTTCCGGCCCAACAATAATCAGCCCGAGCACGCCCAAGCATACCAAGCCTGTGACGTCACCCTGACCGCAATGGCCATTACTCAAACCTCCTTCCAGTCTGCAGCCGTGATCCTGACCACCCGCCACAAGAGACTGACCTGCATATACAATGGTCCTGACTCTTGCCGCCACCCTATACTCTTAGGAGTAACTCCTGCCTGATGTTCTGCAAGAATAAATCTACTCCTGCCAGTTCTAAATGAACCCCATCCTGCCTATACAAACCCTTATGGGCTGCCGAGATGTTCCCGTGCTCTACCACAAAACCCTCGAGTTCAACTACCTGCTTCCTCAGGTCCCTATTGATCTTTTTCCTGACCTGGAAAGCTGTCTTATGACACACCATGTGCCTCCATCTTAATCTAGGGATCACATTCGACCACCCGATTCTCACACCTGGAAACCAGAGTTTGAACTGCCTCAGGTCTGACTGCATTACCCGGATTAGATCCAATGTGGGAATGGCCCCCACATCATTGCCGCCAGCATGAATTATCAGAATGTGAGGTTTCTCCCGCCTTTTCGCTGTGGTCTGGAGCAATGCAGGCAGATCTGACCAAACCAAGCCTCTGCGCCCTAGCCAACGTAACACAGCCCTGGACTAATGAAATCCTAGCTGCTGTCCTCCTGGCATGGCTGCAGCTCTAATTGCGGCCCAGTGCACGTATGTATGGCCGACGATCCACACCCGTACAGGACCTGGACGTATTTCTGAAAACAAAGAAAACAAGAGTTAGCCCGCTTACAGTAGACCAGATCCACACAACCTTGGCCCATAACCTTTTGGTATCACCCCCGCAAGCCCCCCAACTCTTGCATGCATGACCTTTGATCCCCGGTCTCAAACATACAGCGGCCTAACGTAAGACTTATACCGCTGCGACCTCCACCGCCCCAATGAGCGGATCCGATCCGAGGACCAACCCAGCTCTGCTGCTGTCATCGCTGCCCCCCACCCTAAAGGAGTGTGGGGCGATCCGAGACCCGTCTAGACCAACCTTTTGCGCTGCCCTATCCAAGACCTTTCCAAACTGGTATCTGGTCAGCGGGTCTCCATTAGCATGTATCAAAAGCCTGGAGGAGCCTCCTGGCCGTACCTCCAGGTAAGATGACACTAGCTGCACAGGGCAACAGGCAACACCCTGCTGTCCCGGCAGGGAAAGCCAAGCTCCCCGGCCCTCCTGGTCCGTTTTGGACCTGGGAATGAACAATAGCACTGAGTCATCCACCAGCCGAACGTGGCTGTGCATGACCCCCCCTGTGGCTGCCGTCCTGGCTCGCGGCACCAACTCACCCACCCTTAATGCGCCATGAAACGCCAAGCCAAAGGCCGCCCCGAAGAGGCGAGCCTCGAAAGGTGAGGAACATACTTCTGGTAGTACGTCCAGTAATGTTACCAGCCGTTCTGCCGTAATGGGCTCCCTTGTGTCCCGTCGTGGAACTTCCAGACGGCCCCAGCCCCTCAACAGCTGTTTAACGAGAAAGGATCGCGACTCGTCTTTAAAGGCGTATAGCCTGCAGAAAAACGCCACAGCCGATAGCCTTGCTACCACCTTCGTTGCTCGCTTACCTCTCAGCTCCGCCAGCCAGCGCAACAGAAACCCTTGTTCACCCTCACAGGAGGGGAACTCACGAAGGTCGCAAAAACCTACCCATTCACTCCAGTACCTTACGTATGCCGACCATGTGCTGGGTGCCAACGAAGCCCGCAACAACGGGATCAGTTGCTGTAGTCCCTCGCCATCTGCCACAAAAAGAGAGGGCAAGAAAGACCATTAGGAGCCGCGGCAGGCGCCGCAGCCCTAAATGCCCCCCACTGGAAGCGCGACAGTGCATCTGCAACTATATTCTGCACCCCTGGCACATGCCGGGCCCTAAAATCAATGTTCAGTTGCAAACATCTCAACACCAGGTGTCGCAAATAATGCACGACCACAGGCGATGAAGCAGAAAGCCTGTTAACCGCAAACACCATGCTGAGATTATCCGTCCAGAAAATCACAGCCCTGTTACTAAACAGGTGACCCCACAATTCCACCGCAACCAGTATAGGAAACAATTCCAGAAAGCAAAGATTGCGTGTAAGCCCTCTGGTCGCCCACTCGGTCGGCCAGGGCTCTGCACTCCAAGCCCCTTCAAAATAAGCCCCATACCCGGATGCTCCTGCAGCGTCCGTGAACAGATGTAGCGCTTGGTTAGATATCGGATCCCCCGCCACATGCAGACGCCGTTAAAGTCCTGGAGAAACCTCTCCCAGACCTGCAAATCCGCCACGAGGTCCCTCGTGATGCGAATGCGCGATGCCGGAGCCCTACCTCCGCCCAAACACCGCTCTAGCCACTTGCTAAACACCTTCCCCCACGGGATCACTCTCCCCGCAAAGTTAAGGAGACCAAGGAGCGATTGCAGCTCCCGCAGTGAACATGTCTGTGTTGCAACCATGGCCCGTACAGCCGCCAACATCTTGGCGACCTTCTCCTTAGGCAACCTACATTCACCAGCCACCGAATCAATCTCGATGCCTAGGAACGTCAAGCATGTGCACGGCCCCTCCGTCTTATCCTCTGCCAGAGGAACCCCAAACCTGGCCATCATGAACCTCATGACTTTCATTAACGAGGCACATTCTTGCGAGTTGGCCGCCCCTACCAGGAGAAAGTCATCCAAGTAGTGCGCAACTCTATCACTACCAGCCACCGAGACCATCGCCCAGTGCAGGAAAGTACTGAATGCTTCAAAGTACGCGCAGGATATCGAACAGCCCATGGGCAGACAACGGTCAACATAATAACCCCCTTCAAACCAACACCCCATCAGCCCAAAGGATGATGGGTGAATAGGGAGAAGCCTAAACGCGGATTCTATGTCTAATTTCGCCATTAATGCTCCCGGGCCCCGTTCTCTAACCAGAGCCAGCGCGTCGTCAAACGACTGGTAACATACCGAGCTCAATTCCTCCAGAATAGCGTTGTTTACTGACCGCCCTTTCGGATAAGAGAGGTGTTGTATGAGCCTGAACTTACCTATCTCCTTCTTGGGGACCACCCCTAGCGGGGAGACAACTAAATCCGGTAGTGGCAGTTCCCTAAAAGGGCCTGCAACCCTACCCAAGGCCACTTCTTTGCCCAGCTTCTCCCTGACTGCCTCAGGGTATTGGGAAGCCGATTTCAGGTTTTTCCTGTCACGGGCTCCCAACACCCGGCCAACTACCGGGATCACAAAGCCCTCACTCAACCCGCTATCCAAAAGCTGAGCAGCCGCCCTATCTGGGTACCTACGCAGCCACTTACAAATGACCTGGACCCTAAGTGGTGAATCCGCCCTTAGTGCCAGCGCCTCCTTTACCCCCAAACCAATCAGTTTGGGTATCTCGCTTTTTGGAGCAATCAGCACCGGGGTGTTGCCCGCTGCAGAACTTGCAGACGTGCTTGAACGTGCACAATGTGCCCCGCTCGCACACCTTGTCCTGATATCGCCAGCATACACCCCCTTGTCGCCGTCGAAAGCGCAAAGTCTGCCTACCCCCGGGCGATGCCGCTATGGCGCCCCCTTGCGCCCTCCTTTCCGCATCAAGATGCGCCCAGAGGTGCAAATCCATCGTACTGAAATCAAGCAGTGGGTTGCCCACTTTCTTTTTCCGATATAACATATCATAGTCTCTCCAAGCACCATCGGCAAACTTTTGGTGTATTGCGTTGATGGTGTCAACGTACTTAAAGAGGGCAGTCCCCTGATCGGGAAATCTCTCCAAGTAACAAGTGGCATAGACCCGGAAACACCGATGCCACTCCTCAAGGGTAGCAGGCCGCCTAAATTTCTTAGGGCCCGTACCATCCTCCGCCATCTCCTTAAACTTAAAAGCCTCTGCAGACAGCTCAAACATATTTACATACTTACCGTCCTGGATACGTTTCACAGTTTTAGATTTAAGGTGTGCATGCAAACTGTGTACCTGGCACGAATAAGTATCCCCGTGTACTGCTGCCTTTCTGTTCACCGCCTGTGGTGACCCCCCCAGCAACCCCTAAGAGTTGAGATGACTGCGCCCCACTACTGGCATTGCCATCCCCGTGATTGCCCCTACTCTTCTTTCTCAACATTCTATACATCCTCCTATGCCCTTTCGTGTACAATCCCAGGGACCCATCTATCTCAGATCCCGAACCTGACCCAATAGAGCTGGAAGAATTACACCGCCCCCTAGGTAAACCAAGTTGCATCTCACCAGAGGAAGCGCCCGATGTGGCTTGGCCTTGTCCAGAAGCACTGCTGACTCCTCTAGGCACGAGACCTCCTGAACTCTGAGTCGCCATGTCCTTGCTGGATGAGGATGTCCTGGGTACCTGCAAAATAGAAGCCAAGAGGGGAGTACCTCGGGAAGGGCCAGCCATCTCTTCCCTATCCCCCATTTCCTCAAATTCTAGATAACCTTCCCGGTCACTATCACTCACACCACATGCCGCACTCACATCATCATCCGTACTGGTGGCCAACCCGCAAGTTGAATCCTCTTGAAATCTCACGGTCCTACTCCGACCCTGAGACTTCGATCCCCTAGCCTGTCTCACCTGCTCCCTCCCGGGGCTCTCTAAACCTTCCCCAGGGCCTACGCTAATACTAGCATGCCCCCTCTTAACAGCCCCCCTTGTGGCTATTTGCTCTGAACGTGCTGGTGAGGTCTTGCTGGGCGTCATTATACCCTGCAGGCTTTGTGCCTGGGGCTCCGCTACTGCGGCATCGCCCCTTGAGCTGTGTGCCAGGATGGCCCCCTTATTTGCGGTCTTGGCCGCGGGGGCCTTTCCTTTACTTTGGGCCGTGGCGCGTGTGGGGGCCGCCTTAGCTTTGCCCCCTCCTAACGTAGGCCGCGAGCGCGAGGAGGGTGCCCTGTCAGCATCCCCCCCCCCTTATTACTGGGACCAGCTGCGGCTCTTGTGCGCACACCCCGCTGCGACACCCCCAGAGTGCCCTCCGGGGGGCCCTGCTGCCACATTCACAGTTGCCCCATGACTCCGCATTTCTGCCCGTCTTTCCGGCCCACCATGTGCCCCCCCAGCCTCCTGGGCCCCATCAGGCTTGCCCCCAAGAGCGGGTGTCCCCCCCCCGAGGTGCTCCCTTCTTACCTTCGGAGCCTGGGGGGAACGATCCACTCTGCGCGCTGTCCGGATTGCGCCGGAAGTCGACGCGGCGGCCATTTTAGATGCCACGAGGGACGAACCGGAGACCTGTACAGCACTGTAGGCCGAAGCCTGGGCCTGAAGTACCGCCGGACCCGACGACGCACCCACGAGGACCGACGCCAAGGACTGGAGGAGGGCCACCGCCGCCGCCACCGATTCCCCGGAGAGGACCACCGCCGCAGGTAAGGCCGCACTGCTCCCACTACCCGCGCCAACGACACTCTCCCCAGAGGTGCATGCACCCCCTAAAGCCTCGCTGGGCCCTGCCACTACAGGCCCCTGCCTAAGGCCGACACCGGAACCCCCGGGTGTATTACCGGGACCCCCGGAGCCGAAACGGAGCTCCCCTGGGACCCCCTAGGCCCTAACACCGAGCCGCCTAACACTCCTACTCGCCCCTCAGGACCTACCTCCCCTGGGGGCCTACACTCCGACCCGACCGGCTGATAAGCCGGACCGGGGCCACCCCGGACCGGGGCCACCATCCCCCTCTAAATTCTCCTGTGCAGGAGAAGGGAACAACACTGGGCTACCCCCCCCCCTAAGGGAGAAACGGGCAGACACAGCCCAGACGCACCGTGACAGTTCCAGATGGGGATGGTGCGACCCAATCCACGTCCTCTAACTCCATTTCTTCCCATTCTCCAGCTTCGCCTTCCATTGGAAAATGCTGCAAACTGCTAAGCTGAAAGATCTTCTGGGAGTCCACAGGAACAAAGAGGAAGTAGAATCCCTGCACATCCTTCTTATAAGGTTAGTAAACCCCTCCCAACACAATGCAACATTGTAACTAACACACACACACAGCAGCACTCACTCCTCCAGGCCTTAACCCTTAGCTA
Organism: Bombina bombina; assembly: GCF_027579735.1. NCBI lineage: Eukaryota > Metazoa > Chordata > Amphibia > Anura > Bombinatoridae > Bombina > Bombina bombina. The sequence continues at coordinate 157,393,288 of NC_069508.1, forward strand.
CGCTCCGGGCTATTTGCCCTGCACTTTCTTAATGTACCCTTAAAAATGGTGCAAATTTGGTCTTTTAAGGGTACTGCCCCAGTGACAAAAGCGCTTTGTTTCTTATTATGGCAAATTGATACTCAAAACATCATATTCAAAATGCTGTTCCATTAAATGAATTAAATATTATTCACAATGTATTCATAAACTGTGCGCCTGCTCGGAAAGTATTTTAAGTATTTGTCTACTATTCAATAACAAAACACAACCTTACAGTAGCCACACTGAGTTTGAGGATTTTGGAAAGTGTAACCATAAACCATAAAGCAGGGCCTAAGACTCTGCAAATAGAATTCCTGAAAGAACTACATATAACCAACTGATCCAATAAGGAGTTGCTCAGAATGCTGTATTTCACTCTCCACTACACTCTAACTACACACCATTTAACTTAAACATAGAGAAAAAATATAAAAAAACACATAATAATAAAACTCTAACAAAAGGAAAGGGGATTCAGGGGAGGGATAAACAATAAAACACACAACCATACATTTGAATTGTCACCCTATGCAAAATATATGCAAATCAGTCTTTTTCCTCAGTGCACATTTTTGTGATGAATCTTCTACCAATAGATGGCGCTGTGTTACACTTTGTTCAGGAACTTTCAACCAATAGATGGCGCTATGGTGTGTTTCACAATGTCCATGTGTGCGACTGGGGAATGATCACAATTTTGGGGTGACTGCCAGTTATCTGTTCATTGAATAATAGGGATCACTGGGGAAAACTATATGTAGCCGAAGTATAAAATAACTGTTTACCATCTTGGGAAATAATTATATAGACTTGTAGAGTTTGACAGCCTTGAACCACCCATGCCCCTAAACCTTTTGGTCACACAAGTGATTGTACATTTTTTGGGGGGATTAAATAGTACAGACATGGACCCTTTGACATTTGGAAACATATTTCTACCTTATTTACCCCTAAATGTTACATAGTTCCTTAAGGTGTAATTATGACCCATTGAGGGTACATCCACGGCAGTTGTACCCTAAGCGCTAGATTACAAGGGGCACATTTTTTATTTTTTTTCGTAAGCAAAAATACTGCTAGTGTTAAGCTTTTTGCGCTATTTGGATTGCACTGCTATTACAAGTTCCCAAAAAATAATTTTACGCTGGCGGGAACAAAAATTGCTTTTAAAGTTGAAAATCGAAAATCACAATCGCGTTTTCGCATTCCCCCATAGAAGTCAATGGAGCAAAAAAGTTGGAAAAAAACACCCATTCTCTTGCGAAAACCATGACAATAGCGCTAACCTAACAAGAAATAATGAATATTTCATATTCCAATGTTCTTTAACATGGTTTTTGTAATGTGTGCATACCCAATCGCATACTGTAATATGCACAGAAATGAGCGCATACTGTAATATGCGCATACCCGACATGAAAATATAAAAAAAATATGTATACATATATATTAATGTATTTATATGTGTATATATGTCTGTAAATACATTAATACACATAATAATACATTAATACATATGTATACATACTGTATATAGACATATCTATATTCATACATATACTCTATGTTAAAGTCCTCATATCTGAGCCCTTACAACTTTTTTGTGCAACATTTTTTTGTGAATCATTGTTATTAGACAGTATTAATATGAGTGTAACTGTACTTGGTAATGTATTTTTTTAAGTGTTTTGTGCAACTTTTTAATTTCGGAAAACAGTTAACCATAGCTTTGAGATTGCGGAAAGGATTGAAGCGTAAATCGCGATTTGCTAGCGATATTGCGATTGTGCTCAACTTGTAATGAAAATGGCTCACAGAAATTGCTCAATGAAAATGGCTCTCAAAAAAGCAATAGGGCGAGTGCAAAACCCTTTGCGTCTTACTTGTAATCTAGCCCTAAGTGTTCACAAATGGACCTCAACCGTACCCTTTTTTCGGACAGTGTACACACACAACACACTTATACACATATAAACATTTACATGCCCACATGTATATACACACATAAACACACTCACACGTATACACACATACACTAATACACACATACACACACTTATACTACTGTACACACATATATACACACACATAAACACACTCACACGTATATACACATACATTAATACACACATACACACACTTATACTACTGTACACACATGTATACACACACATAAACACACTCACACGTATACACACATACACTAATACACACATACACACACACACTTATACTACTGTACACACATATATACACACACATAAACACACTTGCACGTATACACACATACACTAATACACACATACACACACACACTTATACTACTGTACACACATATATACACACACATAAACACACTCACACGTATACGCACATACACTAATACACACTGATACTACTGTACACACATATATACACACACATAAACACACTCACACGTATACACACATACACTAATACACACATACACACACTTATACTACTGTACACACATGTATACACACACATAAACACACTCACACGTATAAACACATACACTAATACACAGATACACACACACTTATACTACTGTACATACATATATAAATAAATAAATAATATACACACACAGGTACATACACACACACATATACACACATATACGCATACACATATACACACATATATACTCATACACACACATATATACACATTTACATATAAACATGTGTACACACATTTACATACACACGTATACACACATTTACATACATACACATGTGTACACACACACATATATATATATATATATATATATATATATATATATATATACAGACACACACATATACACACGTACATACAAACATAAATATACACACATATACATACATTTACATACAGGCATACACATTATATTTACATACACACACACATACATACATTTACATACAGGCACACACATATCTACATTTACATACATACTACATACACACATATCTACATTTACATACATACACACACATATACACACATTTACATACAGACACACACATATACATATATTTACATACAGACACACAGATATACATATATTTACATACAGACACACACATACATATATTTACATACAGACACACACACATATACACACATTTATATACACACACGTATACACACATTTACATACAGACACATATATACACACATTTAAATACAGACACACATATACACATATTTACACACACATATAAACACATTTGCAAACACACACATATACACACATTTACATACAGACACACACATATACATATATTTACATACAGACACACACACATATACACACATTTACATACAGACACATATATACACACATTTAAATACAGACACACATATACACACATTTACACACACACACACACACACACACACGTATACACACATTTGCAAACACACACATTTACATACAGACACACACACGTATACACTCTTTTACATACACATACATGTATACACACATTTACATACACACACACAATACAGAAACAGAATGTAGAATGTTGCTTTCCTTTACTTATGAAATTAAATTAGGTGTGGGGGACAGTTTAGTTGTGAGAGCAAAATTAAAGCTTTTTATTACTGTCATGAAGCCATTACTTTAAGTATAACATAATAATGGCGTTGTCTTTACATGCTAGCTCATATGACATGGCCTCTATTGTAGCTGCACATATTTTGGCTTCACACCCTATATTTGCTGTATTCAGTTTCTCTGTCCCAGTGTTCCTGTGACAAGTGGCTGTGCATTCACCCACACAGCGCACTTCAAAACACGCAGGTTCCAGTGGTGTTGCACAAAGTTTGTACTGAGATAATTATAGTTTGTAAACCAGCAGGGGTGTGATGCCGCCAGCGTATGCCTGTAAAACATCACAAATGGTGTTTCATTACCTGAAATGTGTCTTGGCTGAGCACACACAAGCAGCTTGTGCCCACTCGAGAATATTATCAGCTGTTAGTATTTCATTTAGTGACTTTTCTTGGGACACACAATTGGCTCTTGGCAAAAGTCTTTGTATGCACGAATAGACGTCATTAAATCTCAAAAAAATATAATTTTATAAAAAATATAGGGGAATGTGAGCACCTTTGAAAATGGTAAGGCTGTAGGTTCAACCAATGTGTGGGTTAATCACAGTAATGGGCTAGATTACAAGTGGAGCACTATCTTAACGTGCTCCCTGAAAGAGGAAAATGTTCCCGTTTACGGGGCGGACGTTAAATAAGCAGTTGTTACAAGTGGCTGGTTAATGCTCTAAGCACAGTTAACCAGAGGTCAGACCTCTGGTTAAAAACTAAAAGTTCCCCGATTACCCCCAAAATAAAGAGAGAGTTATGTAAAATTAAAAATAAATATGTGCCTCTTTTTTTTTTTTTTTCTTTAATAAAAAAATGCACAAAGCAGTTATAAGGGGTTTAAATGAGGGGATCTGGGGTGTTAGAAAAAAGAAAGGCACCTTTGCATAGAGGTGAATGGGGGATTGTGTTTTCTCTATAAAAATATATGTATATGCTTATATACATATATTTCTATGTGTTAATATGTGTATATATACATATAAACACTTAAATATATATTCACTTGGCAGCTAATTATTGTACCCTGTGCATACACAACACCTGGCTGCTGAATATTGTACCCTGTGCACACACAACACCTGGCTGCTGAATATTGTACCCTGTGCACACACAACACCTGGCAGCTGAACATTGTACCCTGTGCATGCACAACACCTGTTTGCTGAATATTGTACCCTGTGCATACACAACACCTGGCTGCTGAATATTGTACCCTGTGCATACACAACACCTGTCTGCTGAATTTTGTACCCTGTGCATACACAACACCTGTTTGCTGAATATTGTACCCTGTGCATACACAACACCTGTTTGCTGAATATTGTACCTTGTGCATACACAACACCTGCCTGCTGACTATTGTACCCTGTGCACACACAACTGGTTGCTGAATATTGTACCCTGTGCATACACAACACCTGGCAGCTGACTATTGTACCCTGTGCATACACAACAACTGGCTGCTGAATATTGTACCTTGTGCATACACAACACCTGGCAGCTGAATAGTATATCCTGTGCATACACAACAGCTGGCAGCTGAATATTGTACCCTGTGCATACACAACACCAATCTGCTGAAAATTGTACCCTGTGCATACACAACACCTGGCAGCTGAATATTGTACCCTATGAATACACAACACATGGTAGCTGAATATTGTACCCTGTGCATACACAACACTTGGCAGCTGAATATTATACGCTGTGTATACACAACACCAGGCTGCTGAATATTGTACCCTGTGCATACACAACACCTGGCAGATGAATATTGTACTCTGTGCATACACAACACTTGGCAGCTGAATATTATACCCTGTGCATACACAACACCAGGCTGCTGAATATTGTACCCTGTGCATACACAACACCTGGCAGATGAATATTGTACTCTGTGCATAAACAACTCCTGACATCTGAATATTGTACCCTGTGCATACACAACACCTAGCTGCTAAATATTGTACCCTGTGCATTCACAACACCTGTCTGCTGAATATTGTACCCTGTGCATACACAACACCTGGCAGCTGAATATTGTACCTTGTGCATACACAACACTTGGCAGCTGAATATTGTACCCTGTGCATACACAACACCAGGCTGCTGAATATTGTACCCGGTGCATACACAACACCTGGCTGCTGAATATTGTACCATATAAATACACAACACATGGTAGCTGAATATTGTACCCTGTGCATACACAACACTTGGCAGCTGAATATTGTACCCTGTGCATACACAACACCAGGCTGCTGAATATTGTACCCTGTGCATACACAACACCTGGCAGATGAATATTGTACTCTGTGCATAAACAACTCCTGACATCTGAATATTGTACCCTGTGCATACACAGCATCTGGCTGCTGAATATTGTACTCTGTGCATAAACAACTCCTGACATCTGAATATTGTACCCTGTGCATACACAACACCTAGCTGCTAAATATTGTACCCTGTGTATTCACAACACCTGTCTGCTGAATATTGTACCCTGTGCATACACAACACCTGGCAGCTGAATATTGTACCTTGTGCATACAAAACACTTGGCAGCTGAATATTGTACCCTGTGCATACACAACACCAGGCTGCTGAATATTGTACCCGGTGCATACACAACACCTGGCTGCTGAATATTGTACTCTGTGCATAAACAACTCCTGACATCTGAATATTGTACCCTGTGCATACACAACACCTGGCATCTGAATATTGTATCCTATAAATACACAACACATGGTAGCTGAATATTGTACCCTGTGCATACACAACACTTGGCAGCTGAATATTGTACCCTGTGCATACACAACACCAGGCTGCTGAATATTGTACCCTGTGCATACACAACACCTGGCAGATGAATATTGTACTCTGTGCATAAACAACTCCTGACATCTGAATATTGTACCCTGTGCATACACAACATCTGGCTGCTGAATATTGTACTCTGTGCATAAACAACTCCTGACATCTGAATATTGTACCCTGTGCATACACAACACCTAGCTGCTAAATATTGTACCCTGTGCATTCACAACACCTGTCTGCTGAATATTATACCCTGTGCATACACAACACCTGGCAGCTGAATATTGTACCTTGTGCATACACAACACTTGGCAGCTGAATATTGTACCCTGTGCATACACAACTCCAGGCTGCTGAATATTGTACCCAGTGCATAAACAACTCCTGACATCTGAATATTGTACCCTGTGCATACACAACACTTAGCAGCTAAATATTGTACCCTGTGCATACACAACACCTGGCTGCTGAATATTGTAATCTGTGCATAAACAACTCCTGACATCTGAATATTGTACCCTGTGCATACACAACACTTAGCAGCTAAATATTGTACCCTGTGCATACACAACACCTGTCTGCTGAATACTGTACCTTGTACATACACAACACCTGGCAGCTGAATATTGTACCCTGTGCATACACAACACCTGGAAGTTGAATATTGTACCCTGTGCATACACAACACCAGGCTGCTTAATATTATACCCTGTGCATACACAACATCTGTCAGCTGAATATTGTACCCTGTGGATACACAACACCTGCCTGCTTAATATTATACCCTGTGCATACACAACACCTGTCAGCTGAATATTGTACCCTGTGCATACACAACACCTGTCAGCTGAATATTGTACCCTGTGCATACACAACACCTGTCAGTTGAATATTGTACCCTGTGCATAAACAGCACCTGCCAGCTGAATATTGTACCCTGTGCATACACAACACCTGGCTGCTTAATATTGTAAACTGTGCATAGACAACACCTGGCAGCTGAACATTGTACCCTGTGCATACACAACACCTGTCAGCTTAATATTGTACCCTGTGCATACACAACACCTGGCTGCTTAATATTGTAAACTGTGCATACACAACACTTGGAAGCTGAATATTGTACACCTGTGCATACACAACACCGGGCAGCTGAATATTATACCCTGTGCATACACAACACATGGAAGCTGAATATTGTACCCTGTGCATACACAACACCAGGCTGCTGAATATTGTACCCTGTGCATACACAACACCTGCCTGCTTAATATTATACACTGTGCATACACAACATCTGTCAGCTGAATATTGTACCCTGTGCATACACAACACCTGCCTGCTTAATATTATACCCTGTGCATACACAACACCTGTCAGCTGAATATTGTACCCTGTGCCTACACAACACCTGTCAGCTGAATATTGTACCCTGTGCATACACAACACCTGTCAGCTGAATATTGTACCCTTTGCATACACAGCATCTGCCAGCGGAATATTGTACCCTGTGCATACACAACACCTGGCTGCTTAATATTGTAAACTGTGCATAGACAACACCTGGCAGCTGAACATTGTACCCTGTGCATACACAACACCTGTCAGCTGAATATTGTACCCTGTGCATACACAACACCTGTCAGATTAATATTGTACCCTGTGCATACACAACACCTGGCTGCTTAATATTGTACCCTGTGCATACACAACACCTGGCAGATGAATATTGTACTCTGTGCATAAACAACTCCTGACATCTGAATATTGTACCCTGTGCATACACAACATCTGGCTGCTGAATATTGTACTCTGTGCATAAACAACTCCTGACATCTGAATATTGTACCCTGTGCATACACAACACCTAGCTGCTAAATATTGTACCCTGTGCATTCACAACACCTGGCAGCTGAATATTGTACCCTATGAATACACAACACATGGTAGCTGAATATTGTACCCTGTGCATACACAACACTTGGCAGCTGAATATTATACGCTGTGTATACACAACACCAGGCTGCTGAATATTGTACCCTGTGCATACACAACACCTGGCAGATGAATATTGTACTCTGTGCATACACAACACTTGGCAGCTGAATATTATACCCTGTGCATACACAACACCAGGCTGCTGAATATTGTACCCTGTGCATACACAACACCTGGCAGATGAATATTGTACTCTGTGCATAAACAACTCCTGACATCTGAATATTGTACCCTGTGCATACACAACACCTAGCTGCTAAATATTGTACCCTGTGCATTCACAACACCTGTCTGCTGAATATTGTACCCTGTGCATACACAACACCTGGCAGCTGAATATTGTACCTTGTGCATACACAACACTTGGCAGCTGAATATTGTACCCTGTGCATACACAACACCAGGCTGCTGAATATTGTACCCGGTGCATACACAACACCTGGCTGCTGAATATTGTACCATATAAATACACAACACATGGTAGCTGAATATTGTACCCTGTGCATACACAACACTTGGCAGCTGAATATTGTACCCTGTGCATACACAACACCAGGCTGCTGAATATTGTACCCTGTGCATACACAACACCTGGCAGATGAATATTGTACTCTGTGCATAAACAACTCCTGACATCTGAATATTGTACCCTGTGCATACACAGCATCTGGCTGCTGAATATTGTACTCTGTGCATAAACAACTCCTGACATCTGAATATTGTACCCTGTGCATACACAACACCTAGCTGCTAAATATTGTACCCTGTGTATTCACAACACCTGTCTGCTGAATATTGTACCCTGTGCATACACAACACCTGGCAGCTGAATATTGTACCTTGTGCATACAAAACACTTGGCAGCTGAATATTGTACCCTGTGCATACACAACACCAGGCTGCTGAATATTGTACCCGGTGCATACACAACACCTGGCTGCTGAATATTGTACTCTGTGCATAAACAACTCCTGACATCTGAATATTGTACCCTGTGCATACACAACACCTGGCATCTGAATATTGTATCCTATAAATACACAACACATGGTAGCTGAATATTGTACCCTGTGCATACACAACACTTGGCAGCTGAATATTGTACCCTGTGCATACACAACACCAGGCTGCTGAATATTGTACCCTGTGCATACACAACACCTGGCAGATGAATATTGTACTCTGTGCATAAACAACTCCTGACATCTGAATATTGTACCCTGTGCATACACAACATCTGGCTGCTGAATATTGTACTCTGTGCATAAACAACTCCTGACATCTGAATATTGTACCCTGTGCATACACAACACCTAGCTGCTAAATATTGTACCCTGTGCATTCACAACACCTGTCTGCTGAATATTATACCCTGTGCATACACAACACCTGGCAGCTGAATATTGTACCTTGTGCATACACAACACTTGGCAGCTGAATATTGTACCCTGTGCATACACAACTCCAGGCTGCTGAATATTGTACCCAGTGCATAAACAACTCCTGACATCTGAATATTGTACCCTGTGCATACACAACACTTAGCAGCTAAATATTGTACCCTGTGCATACACAACACCTGGCTGCTGAATATTGTAATCTGTGCATAAACAACTCCTGACATCTGAATATTGTACCCTGTGCATACACAACACTTAGCAGCTAAATATTGTACCCTGTGCATACACAACACCTGTCTGCTGAATATTGTACCTTGTACATACACAACACCTGACAGCTGAATATTGTACCCTGTGCATACACAACACCTGGAAGTTGAATATTGTACCCTGTGCATACACAACACCAGGCTGCTTAATATTATACCCTGTGCATACACAACATCTGTCAGCTGAATATTGTACCCTGTGGATACACAACACCTGCCTGCTTAATATTATACCCTGTGCATACACAACACCTGTCAGCTGAATATTGTACCCTGTGCATACACAACACCTGTCAGCTGAATATTGTACCCTGTGCATACACAACACCTGTCAGTTGAATATTGTACCCTGTGCATACACAGCACCTGCCAGCTGAATATTGTACCCTGTGCATACACAACACCTGGCTGCTTAATATTGTAAACTGTGCATAGACAACACCTGGCAGCTGAACATTGTACCCTGTGCATACACAACACCTGTCAGCTTAATATTGTACCCTGTGCATACACAACACCTGGCTGCTTAATATTGTAAACTGTGCATACACAACACTTGGAAGCTGAATATTGTACACCTGTGCATACACAACACCGGGCAGCTGAATATTATACCCTGTGCATACACAACACATGGAAGCTGAATATTGTACCCTGTGCATACACAACACCAGGCTGCTGAATATTGTACCCTGTGCATACACAACACCTGCCTGCTTAATATTATACACTGTGCATACACAACATCTGTCAGCTGAATATTGTACCCTGTGCATACACAACACCTGCCTGCTTAATATTATACCCTGTGCATACACAACACCTGTCAGCTGAATATTGTACCCTGTGCCTACACAACACCTGTCAGCTGAATATTGTACCCTGTGCATACACAACACCTGTCAGCTGAATATTGTACCCTTTGCATACACAGCATCTGCCAGCGGAATATTGTACCCTGTGCATACACAACACCTGGCTGCTTAATATTGTAAACTGTGCATAGACAACACCTGGCAGCTGAACATTGTACCCTGTGCATACACAACACCTGTCAGCTGAATATTGTACCCTGTGCATACACAACACCTGTCAGATTAATATTGTACCCTGTGCATACACAACACCTGGCTGCTTAATATTGTACCCTGTGCATACACAACACCTGGCAGATGAATATTGTACTCTGTGCATAAACAACTCCTGACATCTGAATATTGTACCCTGTGCATACACAACATCTGGCTGCTGAATATTGTACTCTGTGCATAAACAATTCCTGACATCTGAATATTGTACCCTGTGCATACACAACACCTAGCTGCTAAATATTGTACCCTGTGCATTCACAACACCTGTCTGCTGAATATTATACCCTGTGCATACACAACACCTGGCAGCTGAATATTGTACCTTGTGCATACACAACACTTGGCAGCTGAATATTGTACCCTGTGCATACACAACTCCAGGCTGCTGAATATTGTACCCAGTGCATAAACAACTCCTGACATCTGAATATTGTACCCTGTGCATACACAACACTTAGCAGCTAAATATTGTACCCTGTGCATACACAACACCTGGCTGCTGAATATTGTAATCTGTGCATAAACAACTCCTGACATCTGAATATTGTACCCTGTGCATACACAACACTTAGCAGCTAAATATTGTACCCTGTGCATACACAACACCTGTCTGCTGAATATTGTACCTTGTGCATACACAACACCTGGCAGCTGAATATTGTACCCTGTGCATACACAACACCTGGAAGTTGAATATTGTACCCTGTGCATACACAACACCAGGCTGCTTAATATTATACCCTGTGCATACACAACATCTGTCAGCTGAATATTGTACCCTGTGGATACACAACACCTGCCTGCTTAATATTATACCCTGTGCATACACAACACCTGTCAGCTGAATATTGTACCCTGTGCATACACAACACCTGTCAGCTGAATATTGTACCCTGTGCATACACAACACCTGTCAGTTGAATATTGTACCCTGTGCATAAACAGCACCTGCCAGCTGAATATTGTACCCTGTGCATACACAACACCTGGCTGCTTAATATTGTAAACTGTGCATAGACAACACCTGGCAGCTGAACATTGTACCCTGTGCATACACAACACCTATCAGCTTAATATTGTACCCTGTGCATACACAACACCTGGCTGCTTAATATTGTAAACTGTGCATACACAACACTTGGAAGCTGAATATTGTACACCTGTGCATACACAACACCGGGCAGCTGAATATTATACCCTGTGCATACACAACACATGGAAGCTGAATATTGTACCCTGTGCATACACAACACCAGGCTGCTGAATATTGTACCCTGTGCATACACAACACCTGCCTGCTTAATATTATACACTGTGCATACACAACATCTGTCAGCTGAATATTGTACCCTGTGCATACACAACACCTGCCTGCTTAATATTATACCCTGTGCATACACAACACCTGTCAGCTGAATATTGTACCCTGTGCCTACACAACACCTGTCAGCTGAATATTGTACCCTGTGCATACACAACACCTGTCAGCTGAATATTGTACCCTTTGCATACACAGCATCTGCCAGCGGAATATTGTACCCTGTGCATACACAACACCTGGCTGCTTAATATTGTAAACTGTGCATAGACAACACCTGGCAGCTGAACATTGTACCCTGTGCATACACAACACCTGTCAGCTGAATATTGTACCCTGTGCATACACAACACCTGTCAGCTTAATATTGTACCCTGTGCATACACAACACCTGGCTGCTTAATATTGTAAACTGTGCATAGACAACACCTGGCAGCTGAACATTGTACCCTTTGCATACACAACACCTGGAAGCTGAATACTATGATTAGATTACGAGTGGAGCACTATCTTAACGTGCTCCCTGAAAGAGGAAAATGTTCCCGTTTACGGGGCGGACGTTAAATAAGCAGTTGTTACAAGTGGCTGGTTAATGCTCCAAGCACAGTTAACCAGAGGTCAGACCTCTGGTTAAAAACTAAAAGTTCCCCGATTACCCCCAAAATAAAGAGAGAGTTATGCAAAATTAAAAATAAATATGTGCCTCTTTTTTTTTTTTTTTTTTTTTTTAATAAAAAAATGCACAAAGCAGTTATAAGGGGTTTAAATGAGGGGATCTGGGGTGTTAGAAAAAAGAAAGCCACCTTTGCATAGAGGTGAATGGAGGATTGTGTTTTCTCTATAAAAATATATGTATATGCTTATATACATATATTTCTATGTGTTAATATGTGTATATATCCATATAAACACTTAAATATATATTCACTTGGCAGCTAAATATTGTACCCTGTGCATACACAACACCTGGCTGCTGAATATTGTACCCTGTGCACGCACAACACCTGGCAGCTAAACATTGTACCCTGTGCATGCACAACACCTGTTTGCTGAATATTGTACCCTGTGCATACACAACACCTGGCTGCTGAATATTGTACCCTGTGCATACACAACACCTGCCTGCTTAATATTATACCCTGTGCATACACAACACCTGTCAGCTGAATATTATACCCTGTGCCTACACAACACCTGTCAGCTGAATATTGTACTCTGTGCATACACAACACCTGTCAGCTGAATATTGTACCTTGTGCATACACAACACCTGGCAGCAGAATATTGTACCTTGTTCATACACAACACCTGGCAGATGAATATTATACCCTGTGCATACACAACACATGGAAGCTGAATATTGTACCCTGTGCATAAACAACACCAGGCTGCTGAATATTGTACCCTGTGCATAGACAACACCTGCCTGCTTAATATTATACACTGTGCATACACAACATCTGCCTGCTTAATATTATACCCTGTGCATACACAACACCTGTCAGCTGAATATTGTACCCTGTGCATACACAGCACCTGCCAGCGGAATATTGTACACTGTGCATACACAACACCTGGCTGCTTAATATTGTAAACTGTGCATAGACAACACCTGGCAGCTGAACATTGTACCCTGGGCATACACAACACCTGTCAGCTTAATATTGTACCCTGTGCATACACAACACCTGGCTGCTTAATATTGTAAACTGTGCATAGACAACACCTGGCAGCTGAACATTGTACCCTTTGCATACACAACACCTGGCAGCTGAATATTGTACCCTGTGCATACACAACACCTGGCAGCTGAATATTGTACCCTGTGCATACACAACACCTGGCAGCTGAATATTGTACCCTATGCATACACAACACCTGGCAGCTGAATATTGTACACTGTGCATACACAACACCTGGCAGCTAAATATTGTACCCTGTGCATACACAACAACTAGCAGCTGAATATTGTATCCTGTGCATACATAACGCCAGGCAGCTGAACATTGTACCCTGTGCATACACAACACCTGGCTGCTGAATAATGTACCCTGTGCATACACAACACCTGGCAGCTGAATATTGTAAATTGTGCATACACAACACCTGGCAGCAGATTATTGTACCTTGTGCATACACAACACCTGGCAGCTGAATATTGTACACCTGTGCATACACAACATTTGGAAGCTGAATATTGTACACCTGTGCATACACAACACCTGGCAGCTGAATATTGTACCCTGTGCATACACAACACCTGGCAGCTGAATATTGTACCCTGTGCATACACAACACCTAGCAGCTGAATATTGTATCCTGTGCATACATAACACCTGGCAGCTGAATATTGTACCCTGTGCATACACAACACCTGGCTGCTTAATATTGTACCCTGTGCATACACAACACCTGGCAGCTGAATATTGTACCCTGTGCATACACAACACCTGGCAGCTAAATATTGTACCCTGTGCATACACAACACCTGGCTGCTTAATATTGTACCCTGTGCATACACAACACCTGGCTGCTTAATATTGTACCCTGTACATACACAACACCTGGCAGCTGAACATTGTACCCTGTGCATACACAAAACCTGGCTGCTGAATATTGTACCCTGTGCATACACAACGACTGGCTGCTGAATATTGTACCCTGTGCATACACAACACCTGGCAGCTGAATATTGTACCCTGTGCATACACAACACCTGGCAGCTGAATATTGTACCCTGTGCATACACAACACCTGGCAGCTGAATATTGTATCCTGTGCACACACAACACCTGGCTGCTTAATATTGTACCCTGTGCATACACAACACTTGGCAGCTGAATATTGTACCCTGTGCATACACAACACTTGGCTGCTTAATATTGTACCCTGTGCATACACAACACCTGGCAGCTGAACATTGTACTATGTGCATACACAACACCTGGCAGCTGAATATTGTACCCTGTACATACACAACACCTGGCAGCTGAATATTGTACCCTGTACATACACAACACCTGGCAGCTGAATATTGTACTCTGTACATACACAACACCTAGCTGCTGAATATTGTACCTTGTGCATAGTCATACACAACACCTGACTGCTGCATATAGTAAATTACCCTGTGCATACACAACACCAGGCTGCTGAATATTATACCCTGTGCATACACAACACCTAGCAGCTGAATATTGTACCTTGTGCATAGTCATACACAACACCTGACTGCTGCATATAGTAAATTACCCTGTGCATACACAACACCAGGCTGCTGAATATTATACCCTGTGCATACACAACACCTAGCAGCTGAATATTGTACCTTGTGCATAGTCATACACAACACCTGACTGCTGCATATAGTAAATTACCCTGTGCATACACAACACCAGGCTGCTGGATATTGTACCCTGTGCATACACAACACCTGGCTGCTGGATATTGTACCTTGTGCATACACAAAACCTAGCAGCTGAATATTGTACCTTGTGCATAGTCATACACAACACCTGGCAGCTGAATATTGTACCTTGTGCATACACAACACCTAGCAGCTGAATATTGTACCTTGTGCATAGTCATACACAACAACTGGCTGCTGGATATTGTACCCTGTGCATACACAACACCTAGCAGCTGAATATTGTACCTTGTGCATAGTCATACACAACACCTGACTGCTACATATAGTAAATTACCCTGTGCATACACAACACCTGGCAGCTGAATATTGTACCTTGTGCATACACAACACCTGGCAGCGAGGAGCAGGGGGCTTCTGCTGTTCAGACTCATTTCATACTATCACATTAGATAGTCTGACATTTCATTGCCATAAAAAGGAACATTAAACACAAATTGGAAGCTGCATGAATCTGCAGCTTGATATGTGAGAAGAATTTTACTATGAATAATGCAGCTTTGCTTTATTAAATGAGTATATTTTTTGCTTTTAATTTTCAATGATTTCCCTGTTTCCCCAGACCGAAAAGAGCCCTGCAAAGCAATCACATCCGTGCACATGTATATGGTGTATGATGAACATGTATCATATATCTCTGTCGCTATCTATCTATCTATCTATCTATCTATCTATCTATCTATAATACACTCACAGGCCACTTTATTAGGGGCACCTGTTCTATTGCTTGTTAATACAAAATGCTAATCAGCCAATCACATGGCAGCAACTCAATGCATTTAGGCATCTAGACGTAGTGAAGACGACTTGCTGAAGTTCAAACCGAGCATCAGAATGGGGAAGAAAGGGGATTTTTTTTAGTGACTTTGAACATGACATGGTTGTTGGTGCCACACGAGCAAGTCTGAGTATTTTAAAAACTGCTGATCTACTGGGATTTTCATGCACAACCATCTCTAGGGTTTGCAGAGAATGGTCCGAAAAAGAGAAAATATCCAGTGAGCGACAGTTGTGTGGACGAAAATGCCTGGTTGATGTCAAAGGTCAGAGTTGAATGGTTCGAGATGATAGAAAATAACCACTCGTTACAACCAAGGTATGTAGAACCTTGAAGCAGATGGGCTACAGCAGCAGAAGACCACACTCCTGTCAGCAAAGAACAGGAAACTGAGGCTACAATTCGCACAGGCTCACCAAACTTGGGCATTAGAAGATTGTAAAAAAGTTACCTGGTCTGATGAGTCTCAATTTCAGCTGCGACATTCAGATGGTAGGGTCAAAATTTGGCGTAAACAACATGAAAGCATGGATCCATCCTGCCTTGTATAAGCATTTAGGCTGTGTCACGCCGCTCCTCCGTGATCATAACCGTTGCTATGATCGCGGCATGACTCGCAGTTTTGTGAGCATGGCCGTTGCTATGGTCACAGTGGTTTTTGTGGGTGCGTGGGCAATGATGTCATCAACGCACGCCGTAGTATCCGATGCTGCTCTGGATTCACCTGGGAGGTCTCCTTGGTGCGAACAGGCGCCTATGTAAGTACCTCCTTCACTTCTCTTCACTGCCCAAGTATAGGTTAGTCTTGTGCTTCCCTGGGTGCTATTATTCTGAACTGCTGTTACTTTGATTGCCTTATTGTTACCGAACTGTGCCTGTCTGACCACTCTGCCTGTTTAACCCTTGAATTGCTGGATTGCCTTATCATTGCTGAACTCTGCCTGTCTGACCACTCTGCCTGTTTACCCTTGAATTAATGGATTGCCTTTTCTTTACTGAACTCTGCCTGCCTGACCATTCTACTGGTTTACCCCTGAACTGCTAAACCACTGGATTACCTTTGTTGCGGACCTCTGCCTGTTCCTAAACATTCTCCTGGTTTACCCCTGAACTGCTAAACCACTGGATTACCTTTGTTGCTGACTTCTGCCTGTTCCTGACCATCATCCTGGTTTACCCCTGAACTGCTAAACTGCTGGATTACCTTTGTTGCTGACCTTTACCTGTTCCTGACTATTCTGCTGGTTTATTACTGAACTGCTAATCTGCTGGATTGCCTTTCTCTTGTTGCTGTTAAGGACTGCCCTGTCTACCGTGAGTATTGCTTACCTCATTTCTTATACTTACTTTGTTCTGCGATATTTCCTTATCCTTCCACTTGATGCCGGGATAAAAAGACTACTGGCCAAGTTTCGTCTGATAGGGAAATATCCCACAAGCATTACATTATACTTGGGCCATGGACCCAAATGAGGTAATAAGAGCAGTCTCTCTTCAGGGACAGACCCTGGAAACCCACGCCATACACTTGCAGAATGTGGAATCTAAACTAGAGGCTATATCCGCTATGCTCTCCTCACTGGTTGCAGAGAAAAATGCTGCTCCTGTTGTTACTCAGCCAGCCCCTGTTGCTAGTGCTGCAACTCCCCCCCCCCCATTTCTGGAAGTATACCCCGGATACCGTTGCCTGACAAGTATGATGGTACTACCGACTGTTAGGGTTTTCTTAACCAGTGCAAGTTGCCCTTCCGCAATGACCCTCACACTTTCCAGTCTCATCAGTCAAAGGTCACTTTTATAATTTCTTTATTGAAAGACAAGGCCCTAGCCTGGGTCTCTCCACTTTTGGAAAAGAGCGATCAACTCCTGAACAATGCAGATGCCTTCATTTCTGCATTATCTTCCGTATTTGGGACCTCCGGCTGCACTTCTGCTGCAGAGTACTCCCTCTTTGATCTCCGCCAGAGCAATAGATCTGTGGCACAATACGCCATCGAGTTTCGCACCTTGGCACATGAGACCAGATGGGATGGCAGTGCTCTCAAAGCGGCCTTCAGGAGAGGCCTGCATGAGCGCATCAAGGACAAGTTCACTTATCGTGATGTTCCATCTTCCCTGGATGAATTCATAACACTTTGTATCAGTCTGGATTCTCGCTTTCAGGAGAGACAAGCTGAGAGAGAGAGAACTCGTAGAATCCTTCCCTCTCGTCTTCCTACTCGTCCAGTCACTAGACTGTCCTTTACCCCTTCAGCACCTCCAGTTACCTCTGTAGAGGAACCCATTGATCTTTCTTCCCTTAAGCCCTCTGAATCTGAAAGACAGAGAAGGAAATTGAGACTGTGGCCTCTAGTTATCAAGCCGTCAACCTCAAATACGCTGGAATTCCACAGCGTATTTGTGGCGAGGCTGATTTGCCTTAGTTATCAAGCCCTACACACTGGCAAAAGTAGAATATATTGACGTAAGCTTCGATCCGCCGGACTCAGTCATACACAGATCACTCCAGATGTTCCGAACACAAGTTCGGCACAATCTGACTATTTTTGCTAGTTATCAAAAAACTAGCAGGTACGCTCGGCACTTTTCCGGCCCAGCGTACCTGGTTTTCAATCTGCCGCCCTGGAGTCGGCGGATCCCATAGAAATCAATGGGAGTCTCACCATAGCGAAAGTTCATGTTCGCTGCTGCCCGACATCCCATTGATTCCTATGGGAGATGTCTGCACCTAACACCCTAACATGTACCCCTAATCTCCCCCCCCTACATCGCCGCAACTAAATAAATGTATTACCCCCTAAACCGCTGCTCCCGGACCCCACCACAACTATAATAAACTGATTAACCCCTAAACCGCCGCTCCCGGACCTCGCCGCCACCTACATAATACCTATTAACCCCTATCCTGCCCCCCCTATACCGCCGCCACCTATAATAAATTTATTAACCCCTATCCTGCGGATCCCGGACCCCGCCGCAACTAAATAAATTGTTTAACCCCTAAACCGCCGCTCCCGGACCCCGCCGCCACTTATATTAACCTTATTAACCCCTAATCTGCCCCCCCTACACCGTCGCCACCTATAATAAATGTATTAACCCCTAAACCTAAGTCTAACACTAACCCTAACACCCCCTAACTTAAATATTAATTAAATTAATCTAAATAAATATTACTCTTATTAAATTAATTATTCCTATTTAAAACTAAATACTTACCTGTAAAATAAACCCTAAGATAGCTACAATGTAATTAATAATTACATTGTAGCTATTTTAGGATTTATATTTATTTTACAGGTAACTTTGTATTTATTTTAACTAGGTACAATAGCTATTAAATAGTTATTAACTATTTAATAACGACCTAGCTAAAAGAAATACAAAATTAGCTGTGAAATAAATCCTAACCTTAGTTACAATGAAACCTAACACTACACTATCATTAAATAAATTAAATTCATTAACTACAATTACCTACAATTAAATACAATTAAATAAACTAACTAAAGTACAAAAAATAAAAAAAACTAAGTTACAAAAAATAAAAAAAGATTACAAGATTTTTAAGCTAATTATACCTAATCTAAGCCCCCTAATAAAATAATGAATAAAATAATAATGATCAGAACAGCCAATAGAATGCAAGCTCAATCTGATTGGCTGATTGGATCAGCCAATCCGATTGAACTTGAATCTGATTGGCTGATTTAATCAGCCAATCAGATTTTTCCTACCTTCATTCCGATTGGCTGATAGAATCCTATCAGCCAATCGGAATTCGAGGGACGCCATCTTGGATGACGTCCCTTAAAGGAACCTTCATTCGTCGTTAGTCGTCAGTCTGGAAGGATGCTCCGCGCCGGAGGTCTTGAAGATTAAGCCGCTCCTCGTCGGATGGATGAAGATAGAAGATGCCGCTTGGATGGGTGAAGACGTCTCAAGGTAGGGTGATCTTCAGGGGGGTAGTGTTAGGTTTATTTAAGGGGGGTTTGGGTTAGAGTAGGGGTATGTGGGTGGTGGGTTTTAATGTTGGGGGGGGTTGTATTTTTTGTTACATGCAAAAGAGCTGTTTATTTTGGGGCATGCCCCGCAAAAGGCCCTTTTAAGGGCTGGTAAAAGAGCTGTTAACTTTTGTAATTTAGAATAGGGTAGGACATTTTTTTTATTTTGGAGGGCTTTGTTATTTTATTAGGGGGCTTAGATTAGGTGTAATTAGCTTAAAAATCTTGTAATCTTTTTTTATTTTTTGTAACTTAGTTTTTTTTATTTTTTTGTACTTTAGTTAGTTTATTTAATTGTATTTAATTGTAGGTAATTGTAGTTAATTAATTTAATTTATTTAATGATAGTGTAGTGTTAGGTTTAATTGTAACTTAGGTTAGGATTTATTTCACAGCTAATTTTGTATTTCTTTTAGCTAGGTCGTTATTAAATAGTTAATAACTATTTAATAGCTATTGTACCTAGTTAAAATAAATACAAAGTTACCTGTAAAATAAATATAAATCCTAAAATAGCTACAATGTAATTATTAATTTCATTGTAGCTATCTTAGGGTTTATTTTACAGGTAAGTATTTAGTTTTAAATAGGAATAATTAATTTAATAAGAGTAATATTTATTTAGATTAATTTAATTAATATTTAAGTTAGGGGGGTGTTAGGGTTAGTGTTAGACTTAGGTTTAGGGGTTAATAATTTTTTTATAGGTTGCGGCGGTGTAGGGGGGCAGGATAGGGGTTAATACATTTATTATAGGTGGCGACGGTGTAGGGGGGGCAGATTAGGGGTTAATAAGTTTAATATAGGTGGCGGCGGGGTCCGGGAGCGGCGGTTTAGGGGTTAAACAATTTATTTAGTTGTGGCGGGGTCCGGGATCCGCAGGATAGGGGTTAATAAATTTATTATAGGTGGCGGCGGTATAGGGGGGGCAGGATAGGGGTTAATAGGTATTATGTAGGTGATGGAGGGGGTCCGTGAGCGGCAGTTTAGGGGTTAATATATTTATTATAGTTGTGGCGGGGTCTAGGAGCAGCGGTTTAGGGGTTAATAACTTTATTTAGTTGCGGGGGGCTCCAGGGGCAGCGGTATAGGGGGTAGAACAGTATAGTATAGTGTGGGTGCTTAGTGACAGCTTATTAATAAAGCTGGGAAAAAGCCGAAGAGCAGTGAGATCGGATGAGTGATAACTATCACAGTCCGCTGCTCATCACCCCGTACTTGGTGCGCAGCTTTTTGACAGCTTTTTTGATAACTTTGGCGAACATATTCAGGTCCGCGGCGGAGATGTGAGGCGAGCTTAGGCGGGCGTATTGGGGCCGGCGAAGGTAGGTAAGTAGACACGTTGATAACTAGAGGCCTGTGTTTCTATTGTGGTTCTAATTCACACCAACTCAAGAATTGTGATTTACTGCCGGGAAAAGCCAACGCTTAGAGGATAAAAGTGGGGTACCTCTAAGCGTGGCCACTGCTAATTCCCCTCACCCTTCTCAGATCCTGGTACCGTTACCCTTACCTTTCTTCAGAATTCTGTCCATACACAAGCCTTTATTGAGTCAGGGGCAGCTGGAAATTTTCTAGATCTCCGTTTCATGATTCTTGCAGGGTTACCTTTTCTTCAGAAGAAACAATGTCTTAAAATAACTACTCTGGATGGCACTCCCCTTGGATCAGGGTTAATCCATTTCGAATCAACACCTCTTACCATGACTGTGGGAGTCCTTCATACCGAACAATTGCAGATTGATGTCATCCATTCTCCAGCACAACCAGTTATCCTTGATCTTCCTTGGCTACGTAAACACAATCCTCCTTTAGTGCATGTGGACCAGGTCGGCTTTATGGCACATTGGAACTCGGCAGCAAGTATTCGAAAAGTTATGCTGTTGATTGATTTTTTTCAATCAAAGTTGAGTAAGAGTAAGGAAGAGCCAGCTATCCTGTCCCTTGATGCCAACAAGGCATTTGACTCTATTACGTGGGACCATTTATTCCATACCATGGAGCATTTTGGCTTTAGAGGACACTTTCCCAATTGTATTCGGGAGCTATACACAAATGCCTTATCAGTATTAATGGTGAATGGTTCGCCTACGGACCCTTTTTCTATCAGGACTGGCACCCGACAAGGCTGCCCAATTTCACCACTCCTGTTTAATTTGGCAATTGAACCGTTGGCGTTATTATTCAAAGCGCATCTCAAAGGGATTTGCCTAGGAGACGCCCACTGCAAATTATTATTATATGCAGATGATCTGCTTCTCCTTCTTAATGACCCTCAAACTGAAGTTCCGGTTATTTTAGAGATTATAGTCAAATTTGGGTCATTCTCGGGCTATAAAATTAATATTAGTAAATCAGACTTACTTTGGTTAAATTTATCAGTACAGTCAGACTATGTACCCCCTTTTAAAGTGGCCGAACAACATATAACATACTTAGGTATCAACATTAGTAGAAACCCATTAGATTGGTACAATCTCAATTATTCTCCTCTCTTCGCCAAAATAGAAGTAGATTTAAGAAAGTGGGCAAATATACCCCTTTCACTTACCGCAAAAGTTAATCTAATTAAGATGACCATTCTACCGAAACTTTTGTACGTCATGCAAAATATTCCTGTCTTAGTAACTAAAAATGATCTTAAACGTCTAGACAACTTTATTAGGTTATTTATATGGGGCAGCGGAAGGAAACGTATCTCGCTATACAAGCTGGCGCAGCTTAATCAGTTTGGAGGACTAGCGTTGCCCATATTTTCCTTGTACAACAAGATCTGCTTAGCTAAGGTAGCCATGGATTGGTTAACTGATGGATCATATGTAGCTTCTCTTGAGATAGAAAAAAAAATAGTCTTTCCCTACTCCTTAGTGGCTCTATTGCACTGCTTGGCTTCAGTCATACCGAATAAGATAAAGAAGAGAATTACACTAATGAATGTTATAAAAGCCTGGCAGGATATTCGGAGTAATATGAATGATAATCCCTTGATTTCTGAGGTTATACCCATTATGAAAAATCCAAGTTTTACTCCTGGTTTAAACAATAAACTGTTTCTTAGATGGGCTGATCAAGGTCTCTCGCATCTATACCTCTATCTATACTTTTGCCGCACTAAAATCCCGCTATCAGCTTATTAACACAGATTTTTACGCGTATTTGCAGGTTCACCATTGGTATAATTAAATCTTACAAAAGCATACTAGTGAATGGACTCACCCCGCCAAGAATGGGTCTTAACCTTTACAAGTTAGGAAAACGCTTGAGTAACTATTGGTATAGGATGATTCTATCGTCATGGGGGGAGAGTAATTTACTGGACATTTATGCCAGGTGGGCACAAGATATTCCTAATTTGGAATTAGCTAATGTGAAACTTGGTATAATTGCAGTGGTGCGGGCTTCCCTTTCGGCATCCTGGCGTGAATCACATTTTAAACTGATAAACCGTATATACATACCCCCAGCAAGTTTAAATAGATGGTATGGCAATATATTAAATACATGCCCACGTTGAAGTTCCTGCCAGGCTGATCTGGTCCACATGTTCTGGAGCTGCCCGAAAATCATGCAATTCTGGGGCAGGGTACAATTCTGGTTAAACAGGATATTCTCCTCCCATTTAGTATTTCAACAACAAGATATTTTCTTCTTGACAGTGTCCTCTTGTGACACTTACAATGTTGCTTTTGTTAACACAGTAATCCTGGGTGCTAGATACCTAATTTTAAAAAGCTGGAAAGATAAGCACGCACCAACGATCAATAATCTATCTCACCTCTTACATTCACAATATACAATAGAACAATTAGACAGTGTTAATTCTGGAAACAGTCAACAAAATAAATTTGTAAGTAAGTGGTTGGATTTCATTAAAATATATAGAAATTCTATTTAAGTATACGGCAAAACTATTACAGGGTTTTTTTTTTTGGGGGGGGGGGTTCTCCCTTTCTCCCGCCAGGCCATTCTCCCCCCCCCCCCGTAACCCTCTTATAAATCCACCTTCTTGTCAATAGATTAACAGCTACTTAATTGAGTAATACAAAGTATCATGTAAATTGTCTTTTTTTTTCTTTTTTTCTTTGTCGTTTCTTTTTCTTCTGCAATTAATGTTCCAATGTGAAATTATTGTATTGATTGGTAATTTCCTTATTCGACCATGTACGTATAAATTCAAAAAAATTGTTGAGGTTAGCATAATTAAGCTTTTTTTTTTTCTTTTTTTTTTCCGGGAACAGAATGTATATGTTCATCATAATTATGTAACTTGCTTGGATATGTTTTTTTTTTTTTTTATTATTATTATTTTTTGCTTATTGTTCTTTCTGTTACTTTACCTCAACCTCAATAAAAGAAATATATAGTAAAAAAAAAAAAAAAAACCACAATCCTCAATTTGACTGGACTGAGGGACAGTTAGCTTCCTGGGGTAAATCCTGTTTCCACTCCTGTCTGGCTAAGGTTACTCCGCTGCATCACATCCCTATAGCCAGCCTTCTGACCCCTTCTAATCTTCCCTTAGTATACCCAGAATTTATGGATATCTTCGAAAAGAAAGCAGCTGATGTGCTGCCACCTCACTGTCCTTACGACTGCAAAATAGACCTCTTTCCTGGAGCCCCACTTCCTAAAGGCAGGACTTAACCGCTCTCCAAAGCTGAAATCAAGGCCATGGAGGAATATATCCAAGAAAACCTAGCTAAAGACTTTATTCACCCTTCCTCCTCTCCTGCCAAGGCTGGCTTCTTTTTTGTCAGTAAAAGGGAAGGTGGTCTCAGACCCTGTATCGACTAAAAAGCCCTAAACAACATTACTATCAAAAATCGTTATCCTATTCCTTTGATCACTGAATTATATGATTCACTCCAGAATACTTGCTACTTTACAAGGTTGGACCAACGTGGGCCTTACAATCTCATTCGTATCTTCCCTGTACACGAGTGGAAGACTGCCTTCAACACAAGATCAGGGCATTACGAATACCTTGTAATGCTTTTTGGGCTGTGTAATGCCCCTGCTGTATTCCAAGAATTTGTCAATGATGTCTCTATCTATCTATCTATCTATCTATCTATCTATCTATCTATCTATCATCTATCTCTGTATCTATCTATTGGTCTATCTATAATCTATCTCTGTATCTTTCTCTGTATCAATCTATCTATTATTCTATCTCCCCTTAGGGTTGTTTAGCACTGATTTGGCTTAAGTATACTTTATTAAACAGGTTTAGTTAACACATTGATCCAATTTGTTTGATACGCTCTCTCTCTCTCTCTCTCTCTCTCTTTCTCTCTCTCTCTCTCTCTCTCTCTATCATCTATCTCTGTATCTATCTGTATGTTTGTCCTTCCACCCGTCTATCTGTCTGTCTATATCAATCTATCTATCTATTTATCTATCTATCTATCTATCTATCTATCTATCTATCTATCTATCTATCTCTGTATCTGTCTGTTTGTCCTTCCCCCCATCCATCTGTCTGTCTCTATCTATCTATCTATCTATCTATCTATCATCTATCTCTGTATCTATCTATCTATCTATCTATCTATCTATCTATCTATCTATCATCTTTAATCTATCTATCTATAATATATCTCTGTATCTTTCTGTGTATCTATCTATCTATCTATCTATCATCTATCTCTGTATCTATCTATCTATCTATCTATCTATCTATCTATCTATCTATCTATCTATCTATCTATCTATCATCTATCTATCTATCATCCATCTCTGTATCTATCTACCAGGGGTTGATAGTTATATTTAGCATTTGCAATGTGGGGTAATGGCGGTTTAGGGGATAATAGTTTTATTTACATACTTTGCGATGTGGGGGGATGGTGGTTTAGGGCCTGATAGATAGTGCAGGGCAACTAGCCTGGAACGGAACTAAGGGTTAATGCCTGGTTGAGTGAGTGCTAAGTATGTGTGTTTTGTTACAATGTTGTATTATGTTAGGGAGAGATTTACTCACCCTTTATATGTGATGTGCAGGAAATCCACTTTCTCTTTGCTCCAGTGGATTTCTGGAATTTTTTTCAACATGGACCGAAGCAAGAGAGTTTCTGTTCCTCCTCAAAGGTTCAGAGATGAAGAGGCTGAGCCTGAGGGGTGGGAAGAGATGGACCTTTAAGAGATAGAATGGATTGCACCTTCCCCCTCTGGGGCCCTTTTACAGTATCGTGGGTCAGGGCTATGTTTCTGGTCTCTCCATTTCCTCTTCCCCTTCGGTGGGCGAGGGGAGTCAAGTTTTGTTTTCCTCTCCTGAATGGGGGGGGGGGTTGAGTAGGATGGTGATATCGTGGGGCCCTCTCAGGCTTCTCAACTGGCCGGGCAAACTAGGGACCACTATGGGCTTTAGGCTAGGGTCCCAAGTTATTGGTGGTTTAGGGAAGAGAAGTGGTAGCTGGCCGGGGTCCCAAGTGAAAGGAGAGGGTCCTTCTAATGTAGATAGGATACTCAGTAGTGTAAGTAGTGGGAGCAGTGGGGCCTTACCGGCATTGGTGGTGCTCTCCGGCGAGTCCGTCGCAACCGCTGTGGCACTGCTCCAGTCCCTGGTGGCGGGACATACAGGGGCCTCATCTCCAGGTGCGTTGCCCATCCAGTTCCAGGATCTGATGCAAGGGGTCGACCAGCAGTCCTCTTCGTCCACTGCATTCCATGCCTCATCCAAGATGGCCGCCACGCTATCTTCCAATCACGTGCCGCTTCAGCCTACCGCTTCTGGTGACGTCACTTTTGGTCGCATCAGTCGGAATACAGAGCGGATCGTCCCCCCCTTGGCTCCACAGGTAAGAAGGGAGCAACACAGGGGGGGAAGGAAGCCTCAGTGAAGCCACGAATCAGTGAAGAAAAGGGCAATAAAGGGTCCCAAGTGCACACACACGCTTCTACCATGGCCAAAAATAAAGGAGGGTAGGCCGTTAGGGCTCCCTCCTTGCACTCACGGCCCAATGTAGTATCTAGCAAGGCCAGGGTGGCCCTTGTCTTTCCTTTTTCTGGCAGTTGGCGAGGGTTTGCAGAGGCTGATTCCTTTGATCTGTGCTTCCCTGGCATCGGCTACCTGGACAGCTTACGTGAGGTACTGGAGTAAATGGGTGAGTTTTTGCGACCACTGGGGAGGGCAAGCAATGCTTATTGCTCCAGTGGCTCGCTGAGTTGAGAGGTATGGAGGATACAAAGGGGGCAGTGGTGTCCTGACTTTCTGCTATTGGTTTCTTTTGCAGGCTATATGCTTTTCAGGACGCATTGCGGACCTTTCTCGTTCGGCAGATAGTACGAGGCTGGGGGCATATGGAGGTTCCAAGCAGAGACATCAGGAAACCAATTACAGCACACCGATTAGTTCTTTTGCTCGATGAGTTAACGTCAATCTGTTCCTCCTTTATTCGAGTCAAGGCTCTTCGGAATGGCTTTTGGGTTGGCTTTTCATGGGGCACTGCGAGTAGGAGAATTGGTCCCGCCTTCTAAGACGGCCAAACGGGGGGGGGGGGGTGTCATGAATGAACACATTCGTGTGACAGGTGACGCAGTACTACTGTTTATCCCGCGGTCCAAAACAGACCAAGATGGACGGGGGCTTGGCTTTCCCTTCCAGGGCAACCAGGCGTGGCTTCCTGTCAGCTGATATCCTCCTATATGAAAATATAGCCAGGAAGGTTCTCCAGGTTTTTTATTCACGCAAACGAGGAGCCATTGACGTTATTGAAGTTTAGAAGAATTTTGGGAAGGGTGGCCCAACAGGCGGGCCTTGATTCTTCACACAGCTATGAATGCAGCTGAGTTAGGATGGTCTTTGGATCGTATTCGTCCTTTGGGGCGATGGAGATCACAACGGTATAGATCTTACATCAGACCGTTGCAGCTACAGTTCTGTAAATATTGAGCAATAATTTGGTAATCCTTGGTAAGGTATTTGGTGGAGGAGGGTCTTATGAGTATTGTAATGTCATCTTTGATGTCAGGATCGCTACAGCCAGACTCTAACTGTTATTTCTTTTTCAGGAACACGTCCAGGTCCTGTTCAGGTGTGGATCGTAGGCCACTCTTATGTGCACTGGGCTTCCATTCATGCTTCAGCTGCGCCTGGAGAACAACAACTGGGATTCCCCTCGGCTACGGCCGTGATACGATGGTTGGGGCGTAGGGGTTTGTGCTGGGCAGATCTGCCGGCATTGCTGCAGGATGCCGCTAGGAGGTGGGAAAAACCTTGCATCCTTATTCTGCATGCAGGCGGCAATGATGTAGGGGCTATCCCCACAGTGGATTTAATCCAGGCAATGCAGGCTGATCTGCGGCAGTTCAAACTATGGTTTCCTGGTGTGTGAATCGGGTGGTCGAATGTGATCCCTAGATTGAGGTGGAGGCACATGTGGTGCCATAAGGCAGCTTTTCAGGTCCGTAAAAAGATCAACAGGGACATAAGAAAGCTAGTAAAGGACCTTGAGTGTTTTGTAATAGAGCATGGGAACATTTCTGCAGCTCATAAAGGCTTATACAGGTAGGATGGAATACATTTGGAACCCGTAGGAGTAAACCTATTTATACAAAATATCAGGCAGGCACTACTCCTAAGATTATAGTGTGGTGTCGGCAAGAGTCTGGACCTTTTAAATCACAGGACTGTCTCTTGTAGCGGGTGGTCAGGATCACGGCTGCAGGCTGTAAGGAGGTTTGAGTGATGGCCATTTTAGTCAGGGTGACGTCCCCAGGTTTGAAGCTTGGGGGTGCCCTGACTGGTTAACAGCGGGCCGAGAACTCCCTAAGCTAATATTTTGCGTCAATCTATCTCCGCCTTTTTGTCTGCAGCTGTGGCCCCTGTCCACTTTCTAGAAGGGGTTATATAGTTAGATATTTAGGCCTCGATTGCCACCACCCGTGTATATATTTCGTATTGCAGTTCCCATTGTTGGGCAATAATAAATACGACCCACGGGTCTGTCACCCACTTATTGTGTTGTGTGTTATTTATGCCAAAGTTATTCATTATCGGCTAGATTACGAGTTTTGCGGTACAGCTATATCACTGAAAAATTGGGTATTAGGCTGGAATGGCCAGGAACGCATATTACGAGTCGCAACTGTATATTTATACCGCAAGCATTTTCGCCTTTAACACAACGTCCATTCCACACTCAAAAAAATTATGTTTGAGTGCGGTATTTTCATAACACCGGGATTACAGGTTGTGCGTTCCGGCTAAATTGCTTGCGTTATGCTCTATACCGATACGATCCATACCGCCATCTGAGAGCAGTAGTTATGGATTTTGTGTAACAAAAATGTTACAAAGTACACTAACACCCATAAACAACCTATTAACCCATAAACCGCCGCCCTCCCACATCACAAACTCTATATTAAACTTATTAACCCCCAATCTGCCGCCCACACACATCACAACTATTAAATAAATGCATTAACCCCTTATCTGCCACCCACACACATCGCCAACACTATTTAAATATATTAACCCCTAAACCGCCGCTCCCAGATATCGCCACCAGTATAATAAAGTTATTAACCCCTAAACCTCCAGCCTCCCACATCGCTGCCACTAAATAAACCTATTAACCCCTAAACCGCTGCCCCCACATTGCAAAACACTAAATTAAACTATTAACCCCTAAACTAAACACCCCCCTAACTTTAAATTAAGATTGCAATATAACTAACTAATAAATAAAAACTTACTTGTGAAATAAATAATAATACTTCTATTATCTCATTTGCTTCATTCTCTTGATATCACTTGCTGAAAAGCATATCTAGATATGCTCAGTAGCTGCTGATTGGTTGCTGCACATAGAGGCCTTGTGTGATTGGCTCACACATGTGCATTTCTATTTCTTCAACAAAGGATATCTAAAAAATTGAGCAAATTAGATCATAGAAGTAAATTGGAAAGTTGTTTAAAATTACATGCCCTATCTGAATCATGAAAGTTTAATTTTGACTAGACTGCCCCTTTAAACTATAAATTAACCTAACCTTACTATTCCAATAAAATGAAAAAAACTACCAATTAAAAATCCTAAATTACAAATTTAAAAAAAATAACATTACAAAAAAAAATAAAAAATAAAATTATGAAAAATAAAAAACACTAAGATTACAAAAATAATAAACGAAATGATCAAAAATAAAAACAATTTCACTTAATCTAATAGCCCTAAAAAAGCCCCCCTCCCCACAATAAAAACACCCCCTAGCCTACAATAAACTACCAATAGCCCTTAAAAGTGCCTTTTGTAGGGCATTGCCCTAAGTTAAACAGCTCTTTTACCTGGAAAAAAATACAAAGTCCCCCAACAGTAAAACTCACCACCCAACCAACCCCCCAAAATAAAAAACCTAACTCTAAAAAAAAACTACCCATTGCCCCTAAAGGGGCATTTGTATGGGCATTGCCCTTAAAAGGTCATTTAGCTCTTTTGCATTTCCCTTAAAAGGGCATTCAGCTCTTTTACAATTTGCCCAAAGCCCTAATCTGAAAAAAAAACACCCCAAAAAAAAAACAACTAACACTAACCCCAGAATATCTACTCACGGTTCCTGAGGTCCGGACATCCATCTCCATCCAGACGGCGAGACGTCTTCATCCAGGCGGCGACATCTTCATCTATCCCGGGGACGTCTTCTATCTTCATCCCAGTGGCATGGAGTGGAGCTATCCTGGAAGCCGATGCCATCTTGCGCGGAGCATCCTCTTCATATGGTCACCGCTGTACACTGAAGCTTCAACAGGGCTGGACTGGGAATAAAAAGCAGCCCTGGAAAAATATGAAGACCAGCCCTATTTTCCATTGAGTAGGTAGAATGCACATGCCCCATTTTTCTCAAAGGGGATTACTGTGATACTCCTTCCCCATAATTAAATTGTATTACTTTGTATTAAATAAAAATGCCACTTTGATGTTATAAAGGCACCCTACAACACAATTTCATCCATTAATCTCCCTTTAAATTGTAGAGTTCCAGCCCCAACTGCTGCAGCCCACCGGGAAATCTCCTGGTATCCTGGTAGGCCAATCCGGCCCTGGCGTCAATGCAAAGTACCCATTTTAAAATGGCGATTCTTCAAATTCAAATCAGCCAATAGGATGAGAGCTACTGAAATCCTATTGGCTGTTCAAATGGGGGATGGCAGTTTAGGTGTTAATAGTTTTATTTAGATACTTTGCGATGTGGGGGG
This sequence comes from Bombina bombina, assembly GCF_027579735.1. Lineage (NCBI taxonomy): Eukaryota > Metazoa > Chordata > Amphibia > Anura > Bombinatoridae > Bombina > Bombina bombina. Next base: position 157,425,238 of record NC_069508.1, read on the forward strand.
ATGGCAGTTTAGGGGTTGATAGATTTATTTAGATCATTTGTGATGTTGGAGGATGGCGGTTTAGGGGTTAATAGTTTTAATTAGATAATTTGCGATGTGGGGGGATGGTGGATTAGGGGTTGATAGTTTTATTTAATGTTTGCAATGTGGGGGATGGCGGTTTATGGGTTAAAAGTTTTATTTAGATACTTTGCAATGTGGAGGGATGGCGGTTTATGGGTTGATAGTTTTATTTAGTGTTTGTGATGTGGAGGGATGGCAGTTTAGGGGTTAATAGTGTAGCTGATGGGTGTAAGGGTACTTTGTAAGGTATTTTTTATGTGTTTTGTGAAACTTTTTTTTGTTTTGCAAAGCAAATATCTACAGCTCTTCGAGTACGGAATGGAATGGATTGTTGCGGATTCTTTTAGACTTGTAATATCAATGCAAAGAACATTGGGCGCAAAAAGACCATATCGAGTGTGGGAAAGACATATTGTGCGACTTGTAATCTTGGCACCTGTTGGCTTTAACATGTATTGCAGCCAGAATCATTGGTTATTAGGAGAAAACCCATCAATAAATGCCGACAGCATACATTGTCGGCATTTATCATTGCACAAGTATTTCGTGTGAAATTGCTTGTGCAATACTGCCCCCTACAGATTTGCGGCCAATCTAGCCGCTAGCAGGGGGTGTCAATCAACCTGATCGTATCAGATCAGGCTCATTGCTGTTCGCCGCCTCAGACCGCTGCTTCTTAACTCCTGTTTCCGGCGAGCCTGAAGGCTTGCGCGGAAACATATACATTATGATCAATACGGAGCATAATAAATTGATCCTTATAAATTGATTTGTGACTTATTGGGCGAATGTGACCTTTTAACAAGTCTTTAAAAAAATACTGTAAATCACAAATTTACTTCTGCCAGTTGTAAACTTTCCAAAAAAATCCATTAACTAATTATTAGTGACTACTCATTTCAATAACTATTTAGATATCAAATTTATTGCTATAATTATATGCCAGTGTTTCATTTCTAAGCTTTATTATCTGTAGCTCCAGTTGACAAAGCCATACACAATTATTTCTACTGTTTCCATCAGGTCGCCAGTGGCTCTGGGTGTCCGTCCTGACAAGCTGATGGCTGTTATGTCCTCCTCTGCAATGACCAACTATAAATAACTACATCTCACTTGAATCACAGGTATGGACAGCTCTGTGATTGGTGGAATTATGTCACCAAGTGGACAGTTTTCCTGTCCCCAGAGAGCCATTAGTTACTATAGTAACAACTGTTACCAAAACACTGAAGAGATTTATAATTGTTTTGTGCAGTTTCAGCTGATTACACCAAACAAGCCCCGGTATTCGCGCACTGTTAAAAGCAGATAATGATCGTAATTTAAAGACTCAGAGTTATCAATGCATCAAGAGAGGGACGTTTGTCAGGAGAAATAAGACACAGGAAATGACTATAGGGGAGGTTGAAAGGTCATTTTTTTTATTCTCCCATCAACTGTAACATGAAATTCCTTGTAAACATTTTGCTTACAGAAGACTCAAAGTCTAACCAAAAATGATTTAACGTACAAGTTTAAGGGACAGTCTAGTCAAAATTAAACTTTGATGGCAGGGCATGCAGTTTTAAACAAATTTAACAATTTACTTTTATCGTCAAATGTGCTTTGTTCTCTTGGTATTCTTTGTTGAAAGCTAAATCTAGGTAGGGTCATATGCTAATTTCTAAGCCCTTGAAGGCTAGCAGGAGATCCTAAAAAATACCTCAGTATTCAGCTCTTCCTGCAGAGCTGTGCATTCTGGATAGGAACATGTGTACCTCCTGACTTTGTTTCTCTTCCGCCATTTTCAAGCATGAATTCCTTAACTATATGCGCTCTGTGCTTCTTTTATATACCATAACCTGGGTTAGAATACTATGGAACCTACTGGTCTTATCTCAGCAATAGGCATACAGAGTAGGCAATTCAGAGGGTCGACTGGGAAAAGCTTCTTGTGGTCTAAACTTTTTTTAATGCAACACCCTTTACCTGACTAACCCTAAGACCCTGTTTTATGAGACCTAAGTTTCTTCAGATTGGATGCAGCTGGATTGGAATCAGTAGGTACATCTGTATGGGCAGTGCCTCCACCTACAGGGAGCACATGAGGTGTAGTAAAGAGTGGGGCAGCTATAAAACTCAATATAGAATCTTAAATAATCCCACATAGACATTTTCTACTAAAACATTACTTGTGGTAAACTTCTTTATCAAGTCAAATACATCATAGACACATACAAATACATGTTACACCTAATGACATACAGTATTCTCTCTACTTTGCAATAAGCCTTTCATGAGCTCATCAACTAAATACATACTTAGAGGAAATAAACCTTGGTTGCATGTATTTTACTGGACTGGCTACATACTGGATATCTGGCAACTCTACAAGACATATTGCACACATTACAAAGTAAATTTCAGCAACCAAGGGGTTAACTCAACTAGTCATCAGCTAGATAGACGTTAGCTTGACATGGTCCTTCCAAATCCAATTTGTCTCTATCTGCCTTCAGATGCATTTGTTCTCATAGCAAATTATTTGAGTACAATGCAATACAATTTGCTTGTATAGCCGCATCTCTTATGCAAATCTGATCCACAACGCTTTACAGTCACTGTGGGAAATACAATAGGAAACCACAATAAATGTCAGGAGACAATGAAAACAATAGAGAAAGATGATGGAGAGGACATGGGTCTTGCATACCAGGTTATGAAAAGATTGCAATCAAAGTAATAGGGACAAGTCAAACACACAAAAGCGGAGAAGAGAGTCCAACTGGGATTTGTGAAGAGAGTGATTTGCATGAAGAGCAGACAGGATGTTATAGAGAGTTTGTATCAGAGGGTAAACACTGCGAATAGAGAATATCTGACGGTACTAATCACACACACAGGGGGCAATTACCTTGTATGTTCTCCTTGCGTGTGGTAATTCAATACTCTACAGATTTATTCCACCAAAAGCATATTATTTATTTTTGGATTGTAGAGGTTTTTTATTTAGTAAATTTAAGTCTAAATAAGTTAAAAATGAAAATAAAAATTGACAACACACACAGCACTACCCTTTAGGGATCCATCACTCAGTAACTACAGTCGTCCCCAGGGTATTTTGGTCCATAGGAGCAGAGAAGGGTCTGAGATGCACAGGCTATGGGCACCGCCACCAACCTTCTCATATGAGGGAGCAGACTGGAATTTATTTACTCACAGGGTCAGAGAGTTAAAATGAATAAAAATAAACTGCTATTTCTTCTCCTATATTGAAGGCAAAATAAGCCAAGACAGTATTGTGAAACATTATCGTGATCACAAAAACTTTGCTAGAGAAAAGTGTTTAGCGCTAGTCGGGTTGTGCTTGTATTAAAAAGTTTATTGACGTATTCCTCTATAGACGTCAATGGAGAAAAAAAAGTGGGGGGAAAACTAACACCCACTCTCTCACACAAACACAATCGCATTTTCACAATTATCTGATGGGTTTTGAAACAAATATATATTTATACCTATTTATATAGATGATTATATATAGGTATAGATATATACAGATATATAAAGGATTATCTATTGACAAATAACTAGAACATATTATGCTATGTGCAGAACATTGGAATCTGAAATATATTTACAGTTAATACACACACATATATATATTTATACAAATTCATCTTTAGTAATGTTTCTGTATGTATTTCTATGTTAAAGGGCCATTATACACTAATTTTTTCTTTGCATAAATATTTTGTAGATGATCTATTTATAAAGCCCATAAAGGTTTTTTTTTTTTTTTTTAATGTATAATTTTGTTTATTTTTAAAAAACATTGCTCTGATTTTCAGACTCCTAACCAAGCCCCAAAGTTTTATTTGAATACCGTCAGCTACCTTCTCCAGCTTGCTCCTTTTTGTGTAAAGGGTCTTTTCATATGCAAACGAAGGGGGAGTGTCTTATTTCCCACTTGCAGTGGGCTTTCCAACTGCCTTTTCAACAGAGTTAAACTGAAAGCTTCTAAGTATGTTTTAAACCATTTTATACTGGATTTTTATATCAGTATCTGTGCATCTTATTCTTTATAGTAGTGTCTAACTATTACATGCAGTTATATGAAAATGAGTGTATACTGTCCCTTTAAAGTACTTTGAGCCTTTATATCTTTTTTGTTCAAAATATTTTTGTAATAATTTTTATAAGACAATGTTAATATGAGTATAAATGTACTTTATAATGTATTTTTGACGTGTTTTGTGCAAATTTTTAGTTTCGGAAAACAGTTAACCATAGCTCAGAGATTGCTGTAAGAATTTAAGCATAAATAGCAAATTCGCTCAATTTGTAATGTCAGCGCAATTAAAAATGCTTGTGAAAACACGATATCGCTTGCGTAAAAACGTTTATGCCTCACTTGTAATCTACGCTAGCCCTTAGTGTGTTGTATATGGGGAACATATGTAAGCAGTAAAAGTCCATACTGGTAATACTGTTTATCATGGACACATAAAGATTTTATCTGGGGGGAAAAACTTCACATCTCACACAGCAATAGAGTCTCTATGAATTCTATTAGCTGAGACTTAGGTGAAAATCCTGTTTACAAACGTGAAACAGCATGTAATAGCCCAGAACGCCTAAAGTAAGTTCTGTCTGTGAGGGGTCTGAGGCCCTTTGTTTTATCCAGTGAGACTAATTTACCATAACAAATAGACGTGTGAATAGTTTGCACTGACAAACATTTTCATAACTCTTACATAGTAATGGTCACTAATGCCTGCTAATGTCCGCTAATGCCCATTATTGCCTGCTGATGCCCACCGATGCCTGCTAATGCCCATTAATGACCACTGATGCCTGCTAATGCCCATTAATGACGGCTGGTGCCCATTGATGACTGCTATTGCCCACTAAGGCACACTAATATCCACTGATGTCTGCTAATGGCCACTAATACATACTAATGCTCAGTAATGCCCACTAAGGCCACTATTGCCTGCTAATTCACACTAATGCCCACTAATACACACTAATACCCACTGATACCTGCTAATGCCCACTGATGCCTGCTAATGCCCAATGATGCCTGCTAATGCCCAATAAAGCACACACTGGTGATGCCCTCTAATGCCCATTGATGCCCCACTAAGGCCCACTAATTTCCAGTGATGCATGTTAATGCCCACTAATGCCCACTGATGCCTGCTAATGCAAACTAAAGCTAACTAATGCTCACTGATGCCCATCAATGCCTATAGTGTGCATAAGTGGGTGTTAGTATACATTAGTGGGTGATAGTGTGCATTAGTGGGTGTTAGTGTGCACTAGTGGGCATTAGTGGGCATTAGTGGGTGTTAGTGTGCACAAGTATGCATCAGTGGGCGCTAGTGTGCACTAGTGTGTATTAGTGGGTGTTAGTGTGCATTAGTGGATGTTAATGGGCATTAGTTTGCACTAGTGAGCATTATTGGGCACTAGTGTGCATCAGTAAGTGTTAGTGTGCATTAGTGGGTGCTAGTGTGCATTAGTAAGTGTTAGTGTACATTAGTGGGTGTTAGTGTGCACAAGTGTGCATTATTGGGAGCTAGTGTGCATCAGTAAGTGTTAGTGTGCATTAGTAAGTGTTTGTGTACATTAGTGGGTGTTAGTGGGCATTAGTGTACATTAGTGGGTGTTAGTGTGCACAAGTGTGCATTTGTGGGCACTAGTGTGCATTAGTAAGTGTTAGTGGGCATTAGTGGGTGTTAGCATTCATCAGTAGGCATTAGTGGGCATTAATATGCACTACTGAGCATTAGTGGGCTAGTGTGCATTAGTAAGTGTTAGTGGGCATTAGTGGGTGTAAGCATTCATTAGTGGGTGTTAGTGGGCATTAGAGGGTGCTAGTGTGCAATATTAAGTGTTAGTGGGCATTAGGGGGGTTAGCATTCATCAGTGGGTGTTAGTGTGCACTAGGGAGCATTAGTGGGCTAGTGTACATTAGTAAGTGTTAGTGTCCATTAGTGGGCATTAGTGGTGTTAGCATTCATCAGTGGGTGTTAGTGGGCAATAGTGTGGATATAAACTAAACCTCATATGACACAAGATAAATGTTTTGCATAGCCAGCACAAAACAAGTGGTGTTACTCACACTTTGCACTCACACTAGTTGTACATCATACACTGACCATTTGGGTCTAATTAACAAACTGAAAATAATATCCAGTTTGCACTGAAACTGTAGAAAGTAAATGTCTGACATTCTGATAGACCACCCGGCCCTTCTATAAGGCCAAATGAATTCAGGGTAATTAAATACTGCACAAACCCAAGCACTGGTGGGAATTATTTAAATGTGGCACACTAATATACATTAGTGAAGTCATATGTCATGTGATCAGTGATGTCATGATGATTTCATGCATTTTGCCCTCACAGCAAACAGCTGATGGAGAAAGTTTACTTACATATATAACATGAACATTTGCATATTTGAGTCAATTCTTAAAAGTTGAGCCTGTAGAGGTGTTTCTAGTAATTGTTACAACAGGTTTTGTAAAATCTCATATCGTGCACACAACCAGTAAGTACATTACAGAAATGCTTCTTGTCACATCTCAATAGACTACTGTACAGCGCTGCGCACATCACGTGACTTATTAGTTTTATAATGACTGCTATATACGTCTGAAAGTTTGTTAAAGTTAATTCAGTATAATACAATACATAGATGTAAATTCTATTGTAATTAATACCTGGTAAAAAAAAAATTTCAATCCTTGTTGTTACGGTACCAACAGGATACCAAGGGTTAATACCAGATGAACAATGTCCTGAATAGGGAATCAGCAATTCACAACCCAGCCATTTACCCCCCTCAAACATGAGACCAGGCTCCACATGGAAGGTAAAAACAGAGTGTACTTTATTAAGGGCCATATGCCCAGCATTTATGCAGGTCTGACCCCAGATGGGGGGTTGAAAGAATATTGTACATTAGATAGAGGGACAATGCCCTTTGACAGGCCACAATAGAATTACATTACTTAAGCAGATAACAAGTTAAACACAAGACACACTTGATCCTTTCTTATCACTGGGGCGTCTGCTCTCTAGATGTGATTGAACAATGGGAATGTTTATCACTTAAACTTAATTATAGCTGATGCCAGCAAACCTGTCTTTAGAAAATAGCTTCTTAAAGCTGAACAAAGTTAACTCTTTCAGTTCTGACCGAAGGGTCTGTCACATAGCTCCCCCCTTGTGGAACACTCCGGCAGACCCGGCTTGAGCCTTTGGTGGGTCAACCTGGGGATGACCGGACTAGGAGGTGGTAGGCATGTCAGTTTGCCGGGACAATCCATCTGTATTCCCGTTATGAGAGAGAATTCCTGCCCGTAAAAATAAGGGTTCAACTTCTTCAGTGCCCAGACTAGGGCTAAACAGTCCTTCAAAATCTCATCAGCTTCTTTACGAGTTTTTTGTACCTGCTCTTTATAGGTATCCACAATCCCTTCATACTGACATAGGGTGCCCTTGAGTTGCTGCACCTCACTATGAGCCAGCGTCAGCTTCTCCTCAAGTGTCGCTAAGTTTGTCTTTAATGTTTCATGTCCCACTCTCAAGCTGGTGTTTTCTGCAGTCTGTCGGTGCAGCTTGTCTAGCAGAGATTCCCGTTCTAAACGTGCTTTTTCCTCTGCACTCCTCTTCTCTCCCGCTAGCACTGTTACATGATTATTTAACGTGACCATTTCATCCTCTACTTGACTCTTCTCCTTCATCAGCGCATTGTAACGGGACTTCCATGTATCAATAGCGGATAGAGATTTACTGAGCTCAGCGTCCTGGGGCTTAGCAGCAGGTGGGTCAGACTCTGCTGCACGGATCTGGGCATGGATAGTCACAGGGTTAACATCAGCGGGACCCATGGGAGCATAGGCAGAAACAAGGGGGGCAAAGTTATTTCCAAGGAGAACATCAGCTGGTAAGTCCTTCATGACCCCCACATTCACAGGTCTAGCGCCCACTCCCCAATCCAAATGTACCCTGGCAACAGCTAGGCAGAACACAGCGCCCCTGCTACCCTCACAGCCACAGTGTCTCCAGTGTGCTGTTTCTCAGACACCAAGTTCTTTTGAAGCAAGGTCATGGTAGCACCAGTATCCCGTAGACCACTGACCTCCTTCCCATTCACTTTAACCAGTTGTCGGTTATTCCGGCGGGCAGCTTGCACAAGGTCTGCTTCATGTAGGATGCCCCAGCATTCTTCCACCTCTACGCAGTGGGCCGCAGGCTGAGGGTTATGTGGGATTCCGCCGGCAGGTCTTCTCCAGGACTGTGCTTGGTTCGCTGCATTTAGGGGACACTCTGGTCTTTTGTGCCCCAGTTGCTTACATCCAAAGCACCGAATAGGCTGTGAGTAGCCCCGTGAATTGAACCGTGCTCTCTGAGGATAGTTCGTGGCTGGAGGCCGTGGGTTATAGCGGTGCACCAGGGTTTGGTAACTGGCAGCTGCTGGGGTGACTGGGGGTCTGTACTCCACTCTGGCAGGGGGCTTAGTGGTAGCAGTGTCCAGTTTGCGGGCATCCGTATACTCATCTGCCAAGCGGGCAGCTTCATGCAGGGTGGAGGGTTTACAGTCCCGGACCCACTCTCTAACTCCTGCTGATAACTTGTCAAAGCAATGTTCCAACAGGAATAGCTGCAGCACCTCTTCCCCAGATACGGCTTGGCACCCCGCTATCCAGTGAGCTGCTGTGCGGTGCACCTTACATGCCCACTCAACGTAGGAATCACCAGCTAATTTAACAGTGTCTCTGAACCGCCTCCGTTATGCCTCCGGTGTAACCGCATACCTGGAGAGCAGAGCCTCTTTTACAGTATTATAATCCCAGACTTCCTCATCTGGAATGGCCCGAAAAGCCTCTCTGGCCCGGCCGGATAATTTTCCGGATAATATCGTGACCCAGTCCTCTGCGAGTACCTGGTGTAGTGCACATTGCCTCTCAAAATCCGCAAGGTACCCATCAATCTCTCCTTCTGTTTCCAGGAAGTTTTTAAAAGCTGCAAAATTTACTTTTCTCTTTTACACTGGGGTTGCTGTGACTTGGGCTGCTGCAGCGCCGCTTTGGCGAAGTAGGTTGGCCTCCACAGCTGCTATGACCCGGTCGATAATTTCCACAGATGGGTTGGGGCCATAATGTGCCAGTCTTATTTTGACAGCCCGGTCAAAACTTGCTTCTTCGGGGGTTCTGTCTGATATGCTGAGCCCATTGGTTCCTACAGTCCCTGGTACTCTTTCCATCTTTGTCAGTATTGTAATAATCCCCCTCTTCCTGAGGTTACTGGCTTGTGTAGTTGCTCTTCTGGGCGATAAGGTTAATTCCGTCGCTTGCCACCAATTGTTACGGTACCAACAGGATACCAAGGGTTAATACCAGATGAACAATGTCCTGAATAGAGAATCAGCAATTCACAACCCAGCCATTTACCCCCCTCAAACTTGAGACCAGGCTCCACATGGAAGGTAAAAACAGAGTGTACTTTATTAAGGGCCATATGCCCAGCATTTATGCAGGTCTGACCCCATATGGGGGGTTGAAAGAATATTGTACATTAGATAGAGGGACAATGCCCTTTGACAGGCCACAATAGAATTACATTACTTAAGCAGATAACAAGTTAAACACAAGACACACTTGATCCTTTCTTATCACTGGGGCGTCTGCTCTCTAGATGTGATTGAACAATGGGAATGTTTATCACTTAAACTTAATTATAGCTGATGCCAGCAAACCTGTCTTTAGAAAATAGCTTCTTAAAGCTGAACAAAGTTAACTCTTTCAGTTCTGACCGAAGGGTCTGTCACACTTGTAGTCTTTTGTTGTAGTAAAGTTTTCAACAGTAATAGAATTCAGAACAAAGTAAAGTATTACATGTGTGCTATTCAGTTAAATAGGTATATTTTCCTAGGTGTATGTATATATAGATTAGATACACAGTATATATAGATAGCATGTCATTTCACAGCATCCTGTTTCCATTTAATCACATTACCCTTACAACTCATGCACACGGTTAATATAATAGGGTTGAGGCTCCAGTATCATGTTTTTAAAAAATATTCGGCTAGATTACGAGTTTTGCGGTATGAGTGAAAAAGCAACGTTGAGGCTCTTTTTCACTACCGCTGGTATTACGAGTCTTGCAGGTTTAGCTGCACCACACACTTTTTTGGCTGTAACGCAACGTAACTACCGCAGATTTCCAAAAGTCCTTTTTCAATGGGACTGCCTTTGCGCCGGTATTACGAGTTTGCCTGGGAGGCCAAAAAGTGAGCGGTACACCATATACCATCAAGATTCGTACCGCCACCTGAAAGTCAGTAGTTATGAGTTTTACGTTAAAAAGCCGTAACATAAAACTCATAACTAAAGTACTAAAAAGTACACTAACACCCATAAACTACCTATTAACCCCTAAACCGAGGCCCTACCGCAGCGCAAAAAATAAAATAAAATTATCAACCCCTAATCTGCCGCTCCCGACATTGCCACTGGATGACTTCTGGATGAAACCTTCTGCCGGCTTGGATGAAGACTTCGGCCCGCTTGGATGAAGACTTCTGCCGGCTTCGCTGAAGACTTCTGCCGCTTCATTGAGGATGGATGTCGGGTCTTCAAAAACTGTAAGTGGATCTTCGGGGGTTAGTGTTAGGTTTTTTTAAGGGTTTATTGGGTGGGTTTTATTTTTAGCTTAGGGTTTGGGCACCAAAAAAGAGTTAAATACCCTTTACAGGGCAATGCCCATCCAAATGAGCTTTTCGGGGCAATGGGGAGCTTAGTTTTTTTTAGTTAGGCTTTTATTTGGGGGGTTGGTTGTGTGGGTGATGGGTTTTACTGTTGGGGGGTTGTTTGTATTTTTTTTACAGGTAAAAACATAATTTATGCTTACCTGATAAATTCCTTTCTTCTGTAGTGTGATCAGTCCACGGGTCATCATTACTTGTGGGATATTAACTGCTCCCCTACAGGAAGTGCAAGAGGATTCACCCAGCAGAGTTGCTATATAGCTCCTCCCCTCTACGTCACCTCCAGTCATTCGACCAAGGACCAACGAGAAAGGAGAAGCCAAGGGTGTAGTGGTGACTGGAGTATAATTTAAAAAATATTTACCTGCCTTAAAAAACAGGGCGGGCCGTGGACTGATCACACTACAGAAGAAAGGAATTTATAAGGTAAGCATAAATTATGTTTTCTTCTGTTAAGTGTGATCAGTCCACGGGTCATCATTACTTGTGGGATACCAATACCAAAGCAAAAGTACACGGATGACGGGAGGGATAGGCAGGCTCTTTATACAGAAGGAACCACTGCCTGAAGAACCTTTCTCCCAAAAATAGCCTCCGAGGAAGCAAAAGTGTCAAATTTGTAAAATTTGGAAAAAGTATGAAGCGAAGACCAAGTTGCAGCCTTGCAAATCTGTTCAACAGAGGCCTCATTCTTAAAGGCCCAAGTGGAAGCCACAGCTCTAGTGGAATGAGCTGTAATTCTTTCAGGAGGCTGCTGTCCAGCAGTCTCATAAGCTAAACGAATTATGCTACGAAGCCAAAAAGAGAGAGAGGTAGCAGAAGCTTTTTGACCTCTCCTCTGACCAGAGTAAACGACAAACAGGGAAGACGTTTGTCGAAAATCTTTAGTTGCCTGTAAATAAAATTTAAGGGCACGAACTACATCCAGATTGTGCAAAAGACGTTCCTTCCTCGAAGAAGGATTTGGGCACAAGGATGGAACAACAATCTCCTGATTGATATTCCTGTTAGTGACTACCTTAGGTAAGAACCCAGGCTTAGTACGCAGAACTACCTTATCCGAGTGAAAAATCAAATAAGGAGAATCACAATGTAAGGCTGATAACTCAGAGACTTTTCGAGCCGAGGAAATAGCCATTAAAAATAGAACTTTCCAAGATAACAACTTTATATCAATGGAATGAAGGGGTTCAAACGGAACACCCTGTAAAACGTTAAGAACAAGGTTTAAACTCCATGGTGGAGCCACAGCTTTAAACACAGGTTTAATCCTGGCCAAAGCCTGACAAAAAGCCTGAACGTCTGGAACTTCTGACAGACGCTTGTGTAACAGAATGGACAGAGCTGAGATCTGTCCCTTTAAGGAATTAGCGGATAACCCCTTTTCTAAACCTTCTTGTAGAAAAGACAATATCCTAGGAATCCTAACCTTACTCCAAGAGTAACCTTTGGATTCGCACCAATATAGGTATTTACGCCATATTTTATGGTAAATCTTTCTGGTGACAGGCTTCCTAGCCTGTATTAAGGTATCAATAACTGACTCAGAAAAACCACGCTTTGATAAGATCAAGCGTTCAATTTCCAAGCAGTCAGCTTCAGAGAAGTTAGATTTTGATGTTTGAAAGGACCCTGAATCAGAAGGTCCTGTTTCAGAGGTAACGACCAAGGTGGACAGAATGACATGTCCACCAGATCTGTATACCAAGTCCTGCGTGGCCATGCAGGCGCTATTAGAATCACTGATGCTTTCTCCTGTTTGATTCTGGCAATCAATCGAGGAAGCATCGGGAAAGGTGGAAACACATAAGCCATCCTGAAGGTCCATGGTGCTGTCAAGGCATCTATCAGGACCGCTCCCGGATCCCTGGATCTGGACCCGTAGCGCGGAAGCTTGGCGTTCTGTCGAGACGCCATGAGATCTATCTCTGGTTTGCCCCAACGTGGAAGTATTTGGGCAAAGACCTCTGGATGAAGTTCCCACTCCCCCGGATGAAAAGTCTGACGACTTAAGAAATCCGCCTCCCAGTTCTCCACTCCCGGGATGTGGATTGCAGACAGGTGGCAAGAGTGAGACTCTGCCCAGCGAATTATCTTCGATACTTCCATCATTGCTAGGGAGCTTCTTGTCCCTCCCTGATGGTTGATATAAGCTACAGTCGTGATGTTGTCCGACTGGAACCTGATGAACCCCCGAGTTGCTAACTGGGGCCAAGCCAGAAGAGCATTGAGGACTGCTCTCAATTCCAGAATGTTTATTGGAAGAAGACTCTCCTCCTGATTCCATAGTCCCTGAGCCTTCAGAGAATTCCAGACAGCGCCCCAACCTAGTAGGCTGGCGTCTGTTGTTACAATTGACCAGTCTGGCCTGCTGAATGGCATTCCCCTGGACAGATGTGGCCGATAAAGCCACCATAGAAGAGAATTTCTGGTCTCTTGAATGGAATGAAGGACACGGCATGCATTTTGAAGTTTTGTTAACCTGTCCTCTGTCAGGTAAATCTTCATTTCTACAGAATCTATCAGAGTCCCCAGGAAGGGAACTCTTGTGAGTGGAAAGAGAGAACTTTTCTCTTCGTTCACTTTCCATCCATGCGACCTTAGAAATGCCAGTACTATCTCTGTATGAGATTTGGCAGTTTGAAAGCTTGAAGCTTGTATCAGTATGTCGTCTAAGTACGGAGCTACTGAAATTCCTCGCGGTCTTAGTACCGCCAGAAGAGTGCCCAGAACCTTTGTGAAGATTCTTGGAGCCGTAGCCAGTCCGAATGGAAGAGCTACAAACTGGTAATGCCTGTCTAAAAAGGCAAACCTTAGATACCGGTAATGACTTCTGTGAATCGGTATGTGAAGGTAAGCATCCTTTAAATCCACTGTGGTCAAGTACTGACCCTCTTGGATCATGGGCAAAATTGTTCGAATAGTTTCCATCTTGAACGATGGAACTCTTAGGAATTTGTTTAGGATCTTTAAATCCAAGATTGGCCTGAAGGTTCCCTCTTTTTGGGAACTACAAACAGATTTGAGTAAAACCCTTGTCCTTGTTCCAACCGCGGAACTGGATGGATCACTCCCATTAATAAAAGATCTTGTACGCAGCGTAGAAACGCTTCCTTCTTTGTTAGGTTTGTTGACAACCTTGACAGATGAAATCTCCCTCTTGGGGGAGAGGATTTGAAGTCCAGAAGGTATCCCTGAGATATGATCTCTAACGCCCAGGGATCCTGAACATCTCTTGCCCAAGCCTGGGCGAAGAGGGAAAGTCTGCCCCCCACTAGATCCGGTCCCGGATCGGGGGCCCTCAATTCATGCTGTCTTAGGGGCAGCAGCAGGTTTTCTGGCCTGTTTGCCCCTGTTCCAGGACTGGTTAGGTTTCCAGCCTTGTCTGTAGCGAGCAACAGCTCCTTCCTGTTTTGGTGCAGAGGAAGTTGATGCTGCTCCTGCTTTGAAATTACGAAAGGAACGAAAATTGGACTGTCTAGCCTTGGCTTTGGCCTTGTCCTGAGGCAGGGCATGACCTTTACCTCCTGTAATGTCATCAATAATCTCTTTCAAGCCGGGCCCGAATAAGGTCTGCCCTTTGAAAGGAATATTAAGCAATTTAGATTTAGACGTAACATCAGCTGACCAGGATTTTAGCCACAGAGCTCTGCGTGCCTGAATGGCGAATCCTGAATTTTTAGCCGCAAGTTTAGTTAAATGTACTACGGCATCTGAAATAAATGAATTAGCTAACTTAAGGAATTTAAGTTTGTGTGTGATGTCATCTAGTGTGGATGATTGAAGTGTCTCTTCCAGAGACTCAAACCAAAATGCTGCTGCAGCCGTGACAGGCGCAATACATGCAAGAGGTTGCAATATAAACCCTTGTTGAACAAACATTTTCTTAAGGTAACTAATTTTTTATCCATTGGATCTGAAAAAGCACAGCTATCCTCCACTGGGATAGTGGTACGCTTAGCTAAAGTAGAAACTGCTCCCTCCACCTTAGGGACCATTTGCCATAAGTCCCGTGTGGCGGCATCTATTGGAAACATTTTTCTGAATATAGGAGGGGGTGAGAAAGGCACACCGGGTCTATCCCACTCCTTAGTAACAATGTCAGTAAGTCTCTTAGGTATAGGAAAAACGTCAGTACTCGTCGGTACCGCAAAATATTTATCCAACCTACACATTTTTTCTGGGATTGCAACTGTGTTACAATCATTCAGAGCCGCTAATACCTCCCCTAGTAACACACGGAGGTTCTCAAGCTTAAATTTAAAATTTGAAATGTCTGAGTCCAGTTTATTTGGATCAGAACCGTCACCCACAGAATGAAGCTCTCCGTCTTCACGTTCTGCAAACTGTGACGCAGTATCAGACATGGCCCTTGCATTATCAGCGCACTCTGTTCTCATCCCAGAGTGATCACGTTTACCTCTTAGTTCTGGTAGTTTAGCCAAAACTTCAGTCATAACAGTAGCCATATCTTGTAATGTGATTTGTAATGGCCGCCCAGATGCACTCGGCGCTACAATATCACGCACCTCCTGAGCGGGAGATGCAGGTACTGACACGTGAGGCGAGTTAGTCGGCATAACTCTCCCCTCGTTGTTTGGTGAAATATGTTCAATTTGTACAGATTGACTATTTTTTAAAGTAGCATCAATACATTTAGTACATAAATTTCTATTGGGCTCCACTTTGGCATTAACACATATAGCACAGAGATATTCCTCTGAATCAGACATGTTTAACACACTAGCAAATAAACAGCAACTTGGAAATACTTTTCAAAGTAATTTACAAATAATATGAAAACGAACTGTGCCTTTAAGAAGCACAGAAAATATTATAACAGATAAAATAATTAAGTTATAGCATCAATCTTTGTCAGAATATACAGTTTTAGCAAAGGATTGTTCCCCTCAGCAAATGATAACTAACCCAGGCAGCAGAAAAAAATACACAAATAAACGTTTTTTATATCACAGTCAATACAATCAGCACAGCTCTGCTGTGAATGATTACTTCCCTCAAAAAAGACTCTTGAGATCCCTGAACTCTGTAGAGATGAACCGGATCATGCAGGAAGAAAATGAACCTCTGACTGAGTTTTTCTGATGCATAGTGAAAGCACCAAAATGGCCCCTCCCCCACACACATAACAGTGAGAGGGATCAGTGAACTGCTCTAATTTAAATCAAAACTATTGCCAAGTGGAAAAAAAGTGCCCAAAACATTTTTTCACCCAGTACCTCAGAGAAAAAAACGTTTTTACATGCCAGCAAAAAAACGTTTTACCTCAATAATTAATTGTCATTTAAAACCTATTGCAAGTCCCTGCAAAATAGGTTAAGTCTATGTATACAGTTTAAAAGCCAGAGAAGTACCATTTCCCAGAAAACTGAAGTGTAAAATATACATACATGACAGCCTGATATCAGCTACATCTACTGCATTCAAGGCTGAGTTTACATTATAACGGTATGGCAGGATTTTCTCATCAATTCCATGTCAGAAAATAATAAACTGCTACATACCTCTTTGCAGATTAATCTGCCTGCTGTCCCCTGATCTGAAGTTTACCTCTCCTCAGATGGCCGAGAAACAGCAATATGATCTTAACTACTCCGGCTAAAATCATAGAAAAACTCAGGTAGATTCTTCTTCAAATTCTACCAGAGAAGGAATAACACACTCCGGTGCTATTATAAAATAACAAACTTTTGATTGAAGATATAAAAACTAAATATATCACCATAGTCCTCTCACACATCCTATCTAGTCGTTGGGTGCAAGAGAATGACTGGAGGTGACGTAGAGGGGAGGAGCTATATAGCAACTCTGCTGGGTGAATCCTCTTGCACTTCCTGTAGGGGAGCAGTTAATATCCCACAAGTAATGATGACCCGTGGACTGATCACACTTAACAGAAGAAAGAGCTGATTACTTTGGGGCAATGCCCCACAAAAGGCCCTTTTAAGGGCTATTGATAGTTTAGTTTAGGCTAGGGTTTTTTTATTTTGGGGGGGATTTTTTATTTTTGATAGGGCTATTAGATTAAGTGTAATTAGTTTAAAGATCTGTAATTTGTTTTTTATTTTCTGTAATTTAGTGGGGTTTTTTGTGATTTAGCTAATTTAATTTTATTTATTTAATTGTATTTAATGTAAGTAATTTATTTAATTGTAGTGTAGTGTTAGGTGTTATTGTAACTTAGGTTAGGTTTTATTTTACAGGTCAATTTGTATTTATTTTAGCTAGGTAGTTAGTAAATAGTTAATAACTATTTAATAACTATTCTACCTAGTTAAAATAAATACAAACTTGCCTGTAAAATAAAAATAAACCCTAAGATAGCTACAATGTAACTATTAGTTATATTGTAGCTAGCTTAAGGTTTATTTTATAGGTAAGTATTTAGTTTTAAATAGTAATAATTTAGTTAATTATAGTAATTTTATTTAGATTTATTTAAATTATATTTAAATTAGAGGGTGTTAGGTTTAGGGTTAGACTTAGATTTAGGGGTTAATACATTTAATATAGTGGCAGCGATGTTGGGGGCGGCAGATTAGGGGTTAATAAATATAATGTAGGTGGCGGCCAGCAGATTAGGGGTTAATAAGTATAATGTAGGGGTCGGCGATGTCGGGGGCGGAAGATTAGGGATTATAAAGTGTAAGATTAGGGGTGTTTAGTCTCAGGGTTCATGTTAGGGTGTTAGGTGTAAACATAACTTGTATTTCCCCATAGGAATCAATGGGGCTGCATTACTGAGATTTATGCTGCTTTTTGGCAGGTGTTAGACTTTTTCTCAGCTGGCTCTCCCCATTGATGTCTATGGGGAAACGTACGACCAGCTCACCGCTGACTTAAGCAGTGCTGGTATTGGAGTGCGGTATGGAGCAAAATTTTGCTCTTTGCTCACTTCTTGCCTTTTAATGCCGGGTTTGTAAAAACCTGTAATACCAGTGCTGCAGGTAAGTGAGCAGTGAGAAAAACTGTTCGTTAGCACCGCACAGCTCCTAACGCAAAACTCATAATCTTGCCGTAAGATAGCTACAATGTAATTAGTTATATTGTAGCTAGCTTAGGGTTTATTTTACATGTAAGCATTTCGTTTTAAATAGGAATTATTTAGTTATTAATAGTAGGTTTTATTTAGATTTATTTTAATTACATTAAAGTTATTGAGTATTAGGGTTAGGGTTAGACTTAGGGGTTAATAACTTTAGTATAGTGGCAGTGATGTTGGGGGGCGGAAGATTAGGAGTTAATAATTGTAGGTAGGTGGCGACGACATTAGGGGCGGCAGATTAGGGTTTAATAACTGTAATGTAGGTGTCGGCGATGTCAGGGGCGGCAGATTAGGGGTTAATAACTGTAATGTAGGTGTCGGCGATGTCGGGGGTGGCAGATTGGGGTTAATAAGTATAATGTAGATGTCGGCGATGTCGAGGGCCGCAGATTAGGGGTGTTTAGACTCGGGGTTTATGTTAGGGTGTTAGGTGTAAACATAACTTTTCTTTCCCCATAGGAATCAATGGGAGGGTTACGGAGCTTTACGCTCCTTTATTGCAGGTGTAGGCTTTTTTTTCAGCCGGCTCTCCCCATTGATGTCTATGGGGAAATTGTGCACAAGCACGTAAAACCAGCTCAAAGCAGAGCTGGTAATGGAGTGCAGTATGGAGCTCAATTTTGCTCTACGCTCACTTCTTGCCTGCTAACGCCGGGTTTATGAAAACCTGTAATAGCAGCGTTATAGGGAGGTGAGCAGTAGCAGTAACTTGCAAGTTAGCACTGAGCAGCTCTTACCGCAAAACTCGTAATCTAGCCAATTGTTATTTACTTTTATTTTAAGAAGCCTCCTCTGAATTAATCTAGATGCACACAGTGAAGCAGAAAGTCACCAGCTCACTGCACATGCGTCTGACTTCAATGTCAGTACAGGCTTATCCATTAGGCACAGTAGGCACTTTAGGCACAGTAGGCACTTTATTACAGTAGGTACAGTAGGCACTTTAGGCACAGTAGGCACTTTAGGCACAGTAGGCACTTTATTACAGTAGGTACAGTAGGCACTTTAGGCACAGTAGGCACTTTAGGCACAGTAGGTACAGTAGACACTTTAGTTACAGTGGGCACTTTATGTACATTAGGTTCAGTAGGCACTTTAGGTACAGTAGGCACTTTAGGTAAAGTAGGCACTTTATGTACAGCAGGAATAGTAGGCACTTTAGGTACAGTAGGCACTTTAGGTACAGTAGGTACAGTAAGAACAGTAGACACTTTAGGTACAGTAGGCACTTTATGTACAATAGGTACAGTAGGCACTTTAGGTACAGTAGTTATAATAGGCACTTTAGGTACGGTAGGCACTTTATGTACAGTAGGTACAGTAGGCACTTTATTACAGTAGTTACAGTAGGCACTTTATGTACAGTAGGTATAGTAGGCACTATATGCACAATAGCCATAGTCACACAGTGAGCACAGTAGGCACTTTATGTAGAGTTGGTATAGTAGCCATTTTATTACAGTAGTTACAGTAGGCGCTTTATGTACAGTAGGTATAGCAAGTACTTTATGCACAATAGCCATAGTCACACAGTGGGCACAGTAGGAACTTTAGGTACAGTAGGGACTTAAGGTACAGTAGGCACTTTAGGTACAGTAGGCACTTTATGCACAATAGGCATAGTTGCACAGGGGGCACACAGGCACTTTAGGTACAGTAGGCACTTTAGGTACAGTAGGCACTGTAGGCATGGTGGGAACAGTAGGCACTTTATGTACAGTAGGCACTTTATTTACAGTAGGCATTTTATGCACAATAGGCATAGTCACACAGTGGACACTGTAAGCAGTTTAGTTACAGTAGACACTTTATGTGCAGTAGGTACAGTAGGCACTTTAGGCATGGTTGGAACAGTAGGCACTTTATGTACAGTAGGCACAGTTGGTACAGTAGGCACAGTCAAAACAGTGGGTACAGTAGGCACAGTCAAAACAGTGGGCACAGTAGGCACTTTAGGTACATTATGCACTTTATGAACAATGGGCATAGTCGCACAGTGGGCACAGTAGGCACTTTAGTTACAGTAGACACAGTCCCACAGTGGGCACATTAGGCACTTTATGTACAGTAGGAACTTTAGGTACAGTAGGTACTTTATGTACAGTAGGCACAGTGGGCACTTTAGGTACAGTAGGCACTTTAGGCACAGTAGGCACTTTATGTACAGTAGGAACTTTATGTACAGTAGGCACAGTGGGCACTTTAGGTACAGTAGGCACATTAGGTACAGTAAGCACAGGGGACACTTTAGGTACAGTAGGCACTTTAGGCACAGTAGGAACTTTAGGTACAGTAGGTAATTTATGTACAGTAGGCACAGTGGGCACTTTAGGTACAGTAGGCACTTTAGGTACAGTAGGTAATTTATGTACAGTAGGCACAGTGGGCACTTTAGGTACAGTAGGCACTTTAGATACAGTAGGCACGTTAGGTACATTAGGCACAGTGGACACTTTAGGTACAGTAGGCACTTTAGGTACAGAAGGCACAGGGCCTATAGTGCCCATAAAAAATATTTTAATTTCTTTTAAAAATTAGAACAGTAAAAAATAACTTTTAGAGTAGAATTTTTTTTCTCATGTCAGGGGCACGATCCGATATATGGCGCAGGTTTCCGCGCAAGCGAGCTATCCCATATATGGCGCCGACAGTTGATAAAGTGCCGTAAGTCAAACAAACTAGCGATGTCCAGAAGTAAGCGTAAGTACAAATTTCTGGAGTCGTCAGTGACTTACGGCACTTTAGAAACTGCCGCCGCCTAAAAAAACTAACTAAAATATTAAATCTGCCGTTACTGTCTAACACGCCTCCCAAAAATAGCCTGACACGTATACCCCTATATCCACAATCCCCCCTCTCACTCCTAACAATAAATGTATTAACCCCTAAACCGCCGCTCCCGGACCCAGCCGCCACCTATATTATATGTATTACCCCCTAATCTGACCCCCCTACCCTGCCGCCATCTATATTATATGTAGCACCCCCTAATCTGAGCCCCCTACCCTGCCGCCACCTA
Organism: Bombina bombina; assembly: GCF_027579735.1. Lineage (NCBI taxonomy): Eukaryota > Metazoa > Chordata > Amphibia > Anura > Bombinatoridae > Bombina > Bombina bombina. Next base: position 157,446,151 of record NC_069508.1, read on the forward strand.
TATTATATGTATTACCCCCTAATCTGACCCCCCTACACTGCCGCCACCTATATTATATGTAGTACCCCCTAATCTGAGCCCCCTACCCCGCCGCCACCTATATTAACTATATTAACCCCTAATCTGAGCCCCCAACACCGCCGCCACCTATATTAAATATAGTAACCCCTAATCTAATCCCCCTCCCCCGCCGCCACCTATATTAACTATATTAACTCCTAATATGATCCCCCTACACCGCCGCCACCTATATTAAATATAGTAACCCCTAATCTAATCCCCCTACACCGCCGCCACCTATTTTAAATATAGTAACCCCTAATCTAATCCCCCTACCTAAGTTACCATTACACCTAACACTACACTATCAATAAATTAATTAAATGAACTACAATTATCTAAACTAAAATACAATTAAATACACTAAACTATATTTAAAAAAAAACAAAACACTAAATTACAAAAAATAAAAAAAGATTACAAGAATTTTAAGCTAATTACACCTAATTTAAGCCCTCTAATAAAATAAAAAAGCCCCCCCAAAATAATAAAATCTCCCTACCCTAAACTAAATTACAAAAGTAATCAGCTCTATTACCAGCCCTTAAAAGGGCCTTTTGCGGGGCATTGTCCCAAAGTAATCAGCTCTTTTACCTGTAAAAAAAAGAACAACCCCCCCATTACAACCCACCACCCATACACCCCTACTCTAAAACCCACCCGATCCCCCCTTATAAAAAGTCTAACCCCCAAGTGGTCCTTACCTGTCCTGAAGACCGGCGGAGAAGGTCCTGTTAGGTGTAATGGTAACTTAGGTTAGGATTTATTTTACAGGTAATTTTGTAATTATTTTAACTAGGTAGCTATTAAATAGTTATTAACTATTTAATAGCTATTAAACCTAGTTAAAATAAATACAAAGTTACCTGTAAAATAAATATAAACCCTAAGCTAGCTACAATGTAATTATTAATTATATTGTAGCTATCTTAGGGTTTATTTTATAGGTAAGTATTTAGTTTTAAATAGGAATAATTTAGTTAATAATATTAATATTATTTAGATTGATTTAAATAATAATTAAGTTAGGGGGTGTTAGGGTTAGACTTAGGTTTAGGGGGTAATATAGTTAATATAGGTGGCGGCGGTGTAGGGGGCTCAGATTAGGGGTTAATAGAGTTAATATAGGTGGCGGCGGTGTAGGGGGCTCAGATTAGGGGTTAATAGAGTTAATATAGGTGGTGGAGGTGTAGGGGGCTCAGATTAGGGGTTACTATATTTAATATAGGTGGCGGCAGTGTAGGGGGGTCAGATTAGGGGTTACTATATTTAAAATAGGTGGCGGCGGTGTAGGGGGATCATATTAGCCTTTAATATAGTTAATATAGGTGGGGGCGGTGTAGGGGGATTAGATTAGGGGTTACTATATTTAATATACATGGTGGCGGTGTAGGGGGCTCAGATTAGGGGTTAATAGAGTTAATATAGGTGGTGGAGGTATAGGGGGCTCAGATTAGGGGTTACTATATTTAATATAGGTGGCAGCAGTGTAGGGGGGTCAGATTAGGGGTTACTATATTTAAAATAGGTGGCGGCGGTGTAGGGGGATCATATTAGCGCTTAATATAGTTAATATAGGTGGCGGGGGTGTAGGGGGATTAGATTAGGGGTTACTATATTTAATATACGTGGTGGCGGTGTAGGGGGCTCAGATTAGGGGTGAATATAGTTAATATAGGTGGCGGCGGGGTAGGGGGTTCAGATTAGGGGGTACTACATGTAATATAGGTGGCGGCGGTGTAGGGAGGTCAGATTAGGGGGTAATACATATAATGTAGGTGGCGGTGCGGTCCGGGAGCGGCAGTTTAGGGGTTAAACACTTTATTAGGTATTGCGGTGGGGGATTGCGGTTGACAGGTAGATAGACATTGCGCATGCGTTAGGTGTTAGGTTTTATTTTGCAGGCAGTTTAGGGAGTTACGGCGCTCCAATACTCAGCGTAAGGCTTACTACGCCTGCATTTTGTGGCGAGGTGAAAAAGATTTCTTTATTTTTGCCACGTAAATCCTTACGCTGTATATTGGATACCAAACTGCGCTGGTTTGGTATTTCACTCTATGGGCCAAAAAACTACGGCCGAAGGGTGAAATATATGAGCGTAACATCTAGGTTACGCCGTATATGTGATACCAAACCAGCACAATATTTGGCGTCGCTGCATATCGGATCAGGCCCCAGATCCCTAATTTAATATTTGGTAATTTACTGATGAGATGACTCTGAAGATTAGAAGGTCATTTGATTTCAGATCATGGGGTGAGGTTCACTGTTGGGGGCACTTAGCTTTAGTGCATTTTACTTCTTGCAATAAATGAGTTACATACTTTGACATATAATAATGAAAATAATCACAACAGGATTTTTTTTCCCATAAAATATCTGGTATTTCTGCTTAGGCTAAATATCTGCATCTCCATTTCATGTCTCATTAGATTTTATTTATGACAAGGGTCCCTGTCACACCGACACTACAGGCTCATCCTTAGCTGTAGAGAAACGAATACACTGACTACGACATTGCTGTGTCCTGCGCCCAGTAACCCAGCTCCAGCCGCATCAAGCACTAATTACACATCACGTGAATAAAATCCCTTTGTGTGTCTTATGGCGCAGGGCTAATTTATCAAACTGTCTGAAAAACCCACTTGATAAATTGCCCCAACACGCAATAAAGGATTTTGTGATAAATTCCCACGTGATGCACAATTACACCTTCGAAAATATTGGATGTTGTGTTAATGATTAGAATTAACTGTGTAAAGTAATTGTTTGTCCTTGTGTCTATTCTAGATGTTATTACCTAACCGGCTCTACATTTTTTTTTTTATAGAAACACAGATTTTCTGTCTTTCAGGAATATTTCTACTATCAGAAGATTGTTCTTTTTATGCTTCATATGGGAACTTAAAGTAAAAAATCAAATTACACAAAGACTTGAAGCATAATTACTAAGTGCAGCAGATTTTTTACACACATCTCCTCTGGGCCCGTTAAAAAAGAGATATATACCTGACAATGCAGGAAGTTAGGGGGCACAATGCAGGAGGGAGTGGGGCACTGTGCAGGAGGGAGGGGGCACAGCACAGGAAGGAGGGGATACATGACAGGAGGGAAGGGGCACAGCGGAGGAGGGAGGGGGCACAGTACAGTAGGGAGGGGGCACAGTGGAGGAGGGAGGGGACACAGCTCAGGAGGGAGGGTGTACAGTGCAGGAGGGTGGGGTCGCATTGCAGGAGAGAGGTGACAGTGCAGGAGGTAGGGGACACAGAGCAGGAGAGAGAGGACACAGCACAGGAGGGAGGGGGCACAGCGCAGGAGGGAGGGGGCACAGCACAGAAGGGAGGGTGCACAGTGCAGTAGGGAGGGGGGCACAGCTCAGAAGTAAGAGGACACAGCACAGGAGGGAGGGAACACTTTGCAAGAGGGAGGGGACACAGTTCAGGAGGGAGGGGACACAGTGCAGGATGGAGGAGGCACTGTGCAGGAGGGAGGGGACACAGTGCTACAGGAAGGGGGCACTGTGCAGGAGGGAGGGGGCACTGTGCAGAAGAGAGGGGACACAGTGCAGGAGGGAGGAGACACAGTGCAGGAGGGAGGGGACACAGTGCAGGAGGGAGGGGACACTGTGCAGGAGGGAGGGGACACAGTGCTGCAGGGAGGGGGCACTGTGCAGGAGGGAGGGGGCACTGTGCAGAAGGGAGGGGACACAGTGCAGGAGGGAGGAGACACAGTGCAGGAGGGTGGAGACACAGTGCAGGAGGGAGGGGACACAGTGCAGGATGGAGGGGACACAGTGCAGAAGGGAGGGGTCCCAGAGCAGAAGGGAGGGGACACATTGCAGGGGGAGGGGGCACAGAGCAGGAGGGAGGGGACACAATGCAGGAAGGAGGGGGCACTGTGCAGGAGGGAGGAGGCACAGAGCAGGAGGGAGGGGACCCAGTGCAGGAGGGAGGGGACACAGTGCAGGAGGGAGGGGACACAGTGCAGGAGGAAGGGGACAAAGTACAGGAGGGAGGGGACACAGTGCAGGAGGGAGGGGACACAACAATAGTCCAGATATCAAGGAATTAATAGAGTCATCAGGACAAGAAAATATCTGATTTCTGGAGCCAGTCAGATAGCAGCAGTTTAGCCATAACACGGTACACAAGCCAATCCCATGAGGACCTGGTGGAAGTCTATCCAACGGCTTCTCACAGGATGGTTGACGTTCTTACAGACAGATTATGATTAGTTTTTTAAGCAGAAGGTTTATCTACACAATGAGGTACACAGGTGACCTACTGCACATCAGCTGCTGTACGCCGAGCCAGTGATGGGGACAGATATCTGGAAACGTTATTTCAATTGATTTATCTACAAAAATGCCCATAGACTTTTAGCAAATTATGTATAACAAAAAGTAATAAAAACTGGTATAGAAAATACCCCTAAACATTGAAAATGGCAAATCTCTTGCCGTGGGCACAAGCCAGCATGTGACACAGTAATTAATGTATTTTAAAAGGTCATTAAACTTTGTGTAATTACAGACTTTGCTGCTGTGTTGCTATAGAATAGCTAAACTGTCTAATATGGAGAACCAACCTGGGATGTAGTCTGCAGACAACAAGGGTAACTACTGTCCTCATGTTAGTATTTAGTGCGTTATTTTGCATTAGGGACATATATGTAGCAAGGTTAGCCTTGAGAAGTCAGCAGGTGCATTTCATGTTCTGAGAATTAGAAATTGGTCAATGTCCAGAGTTATATTACATGAAAAGGGGAAAAATAAATAATTAAAATATATTACAAAGTTGTTTCATTATATACAACTAAACTTGTTTTATACATATCTCAAGGTGTTTACTGTCCCTTTGAGTAAAATGAAGCAACTTCTTTTTCCTTTTTTTACTGATTGCTCCAGTAAAATATTAAATAATGGAAGCGACCTGTAAAGTGGGATTATAGAGTCAAACTAATCTGCTGAAATCTTAGTAAAAAATACTTCTTAAAACTTAGTGCACACAAAGAGGCCTATCTATCAAGCTCCGAATGGAGCTTGATGCCCCATGTTTCTGGCGAGCCTGTAGGCTCGCCAGAAACAGCAGTTATGAAGCAGCGGTCACAAAGACCGCTGCTCCATAACCTGTCTGCCTGCTCTGAGCAGGCGGACAGACATTTCCCTGCTGGCGGCCCATTGGCCTCGAGTCTGCAGGGGGCGGCGTTGCACAAGCAGCTCTTGTGAGCTGCTGGTGCAATGCTGAGTATGGCGAGCGCATTGCTCGCCGTATTCAGCGAGGTCTGGCGGACCTGATCCGCACTGTCGGATCAGGTCCGCCAGACTTTCTTAAATAGGGGCCAAAGAATAATAACAAAACAAGCCTATGCAGTAATATGTGTCAATCCCCAGAGCTTGCTTTATACCACAGCATAAGGACAATGGGCAGCTGCAGTTTATTTTCAAATGAATTCATTTAAACCAATACAATGATGTGAAATTTTACCACGCCTGTTACAAAGAATGAAAGGTGATTAGTATTGCTGAGTGCGTTATCACATCGTCTATTAGATTGCAAGCTCTGTGCAACAGCTCCTCACTTATTTACTGGAATACGTACCAATATCCATGAGATGTGCTGTGCTATGCGTTACCTGCTTTAATGGTGACTAAGTCACTAATGACACACTACATGGATCTCCTGCTCCCCACACTAACTTATGTTGCCCCATGGGTTGAAGTGTGCTCTCTCCCTGAGGGTTACTGTAATTTGTAACCACAGGTGGGAATAAAAATTTGTACCTGATGTTTCCTGAGCTTCAATAAATCTCATCTCAACAAGAGGAGCATTTTCTTGGAGACTAATATGCGCAGCAGATTCTGTCAATTTGTGGTTACCTGCAAGAGAGTGAGAGGTGTATTAATGCTTGTGTACAGAGAGGTATATGTATCAGTTAGCTGGTTAAGTGGCCCTCTCTCTGTGTATCTATGTATCAGTTAGCTGGTTAAGTGGCCCTCTCTCTGTGTATCTATGTATCAGTTAGCTGGTTAAGTGGCCCTCTCTCTGTGTATCTATGTATCAGTTAGCTGGTTAAGTGGCCCTCTCTCTGTGTATCTATGTATCAGTTAGCTGGTTAAGTGGCCCTCTCTCTGTGTATCTATGTTTCAGTTAGCTGGTTAAGCTCCTCTCCCTAGTAAGGCTGCCAAGGGAGCTCGGGATTGTATTCAAGATTAATTGAGCTTTGCTCAATTATTTACCTGTATTTTTAGTGTATTACTTGTGATTCCTGTCATATATAGTTGTCAAATATATAAACATGCTTGGAAAATAGTTTGTGTAAATGTTTATAACTGGGGATTTTTATTTGGCATTTTTATTTGCCCTTGACACTAGCCATGACCCCAGTCTAAACTAAAACCCTAGTCATGACACCAGCTCTAACTAAAACCCTAGTCATGACATCAGCCCTAACCAAAAACCTAGTCATGATACCAGCCCAAACTCAAACCCTAGTCATCTCACCAGCCCAAACTCAAACCCTAGTCATGACACGAGCTTGAACGCAAACCTTAGTCATGACTACAGCCCAAACTCTAGTCATGACACCTGACCAAACTCAAACCCTAGGCATGACTACAGCCCAAACCCTAGTCATGACACCAGCCCAAATTCACACCCTAGCCATTACTCCAACTCTAACTCAAACTCTTGTCATGACACAAGCCTAAACTCAAACCCTAGTCATGACACCAGCCCAAACTAAAAACCCTAGGCATGACTCCAGCCCTAACTCAAACTCTAGTCATGACACAAGCCCAAACTCAAACCCTAGTCATGACTCCAGCCCTAGCTAAAACCCTAGTCACGACACCAACCCAAACTCAAACCTTAGTCATGACACCAGCCCTAACTCAAACTCTAGTCATGACACCAGCCCAAACTCAAACCCTAGTCATTACTCCATCCCTAACCCAAACCCTAGCCACCGTCCAAATCCTAGCCATGACCCCAGCCCAAAATCAAACCTTAGTCATGACCCCAGCCCTAACGCAAACCCTAGTCCTGACTCCAGCCCTAACCCAAAACATAGCCATAGCCCAAATCCTAGTCATAAGCCCAGCCCAAATTCAGTCCTTAGTCATGACTCCAGCGTTAAACCAAAACCTAGTTATAGGCCAAATCCTAGTCATGATTCCAGCCCTAACCCAAACCCTAGTTATAGCCCAAATCCTAGCCATGACCCCAGCTCAAATTCAATAATTAGTCATGACTACAATGCTAACCCAAACCCATAGCCCAAATCCTAGCCATGACCCCAACTCAAACCCTAGTCATGGCTCCATCCCTAACCCTAGCCTAAATCCTAGTCATGACTCCAGCCCTTACTCAAACCCATGTCATAACTCCAGCCCTAAACCCTAGCCATGACCCTAAGCATAATCCAAACCCTAGCCTTCCTAAACCTCATTCAGACCGGCACTCTAACCTAAAAAATAGTTAGAGCCCAAAGCCTAAATGTAATGATAGTCCTAGTCAACAAAAACTAGCCATAATCTCACATCTACTCTTAACCCTTACTCTAGCACAACATTTTGTACTGATTCTAGAAGTAACCTTAAGTTAACCTTATCCTTAACCATAGCATCATAACTATTATTAAACCTGACTTTATACCTGACCCAAAAAGTATCCCTAACACTAAAAATATCTCTGCAGCTAACACTAGCTCAAGCATAACCCTAGACCCAAGTAGCTTGAATATATCCCCCATTTAAAGTGCAGAATGTAAATCAGATCTGTTCTGGCACCAATACGTTAACAAGATATGAATCTGTTAATCTGGTTTAACATTTGCCTGTGATTGTGGTGCTTAGTAACCTGGGAACTGGTTTACAAACAAATGTTAGCTTTCATCTATTTTACCCATAGCTCAATTTCTCACAATAATAAAAGTCATATGGTATCAGGTTATAATTAGATGGGAAACTTTTTAAGATTTGCCTGGGAGCCTTGTGTCATTATACAGAGAGTGAGTATGGTGGAAGAACAGTGACCTACTGCTGACAGAACCATAGATAACCAGTTGCACAGATTGGTACAAAGCATTTATGTATACAAACCAATAACCAGCTATCTTTATTAACAGTATTGTTGGGCATATCTTAAGTTTTTTTGTTTTTCCAGTAAAGCTCTTTGAGGACAATGTCTGTAATAGGTGATCTGCCTTTAGTGAATAGCTGATATCCCTTTAAATAGGTTGTTATCCTGTTGGTTCATAGTAGGAGAAGATGGCTTTGTTTACAGATACACACTATATTACATGTGTACAACTGTAAGCTCTGGGCTCATTGTATCCATGGGTATTATCATCCTGCACGCTGCTCATGTACTGCGCACTGCTGAACATGCTGGCAGTATACAATGATAAGTACAATAATACTATACACATCTAAGGTCTGATGATCAAAAAAATGCTGACATGGATAGAAATCATGCAGAATATTTTGGGGCTTTTTAGAGCATAATAATATAGTGTAGGTGTCGCTGCTTGATAATCTCACCAGAGCGGAGAGTTTTATATTACAGGGCCCTTAAATGGATAGTCTAGTCAAATTTAAACTTTCATGATTTCGATAGAGCATGCCATTTTAAGCAACTTTATAATTTATTCCTATTATCAATTTTACATTGTTCTCTTAGTATCTTTATTTGAAGGTAAGCTTAAGAGACAGTCCATTTTTGGTTCAGCACCTGGGTAGCGCTTGCTGACTTGTGGCTACATTTAGACACCAATCAGAAAGTGCTACCCAGGTGCTGAACCAAAAATGAGCTGGCTCCTATGAGTATATTCTTGCTTTTTCAAATAAAGATACCAAGAGAACAAAGAAAAATTGAAATCAGATGTAGTTATGGCTGTCTAACTCTCATAGCTTCCCACAATCTACCAGGAATTGTTTCCATATTTGTTACACATTAAAGGCACAGTCTAGTCAAAATTAAACTTTCATGATTCAGATAAAGCAGTAATTTTAAGCAACTTTCTAATTTACTCCTAGTATCATTTGTTCTTTGTTCTCTTGGTATCTTTATTTGAAAAAGCAAGAATATACTCATAGGAGCCAGCCCATTTTTGGTTCAGCACCTGGGTAGCACTTTCTGAGTGGTGTCTAAATGTAGCCACTAGTCAGAAAGCACTACCCAGGTGCTGAACCAAAAATGGACTGTCTTTTAAGCTTACCTTCAAATAAAGATACTAAGAGAACTAAGTAAAATTGATAATAGGAATAAATTATAAAGTTGCTTAAAATTGCCTGCTTTATCTGAATCACGAAAGTTTAATGTTGACTAGACTATGACTTTAATGTGTAACTAATATGGAAGCAACTCCTGGTAGATTGTGAGAATCTATGAGAATTAGACAGCCATAACTACATCTGATTTCAAGCACTTTATTTCATTAAAGCTGCCCAGCTTGCAGTAAATTTACAGGCGGAATTCACGGCATATAACTCATGTAATTATATAGCGCACACAATCGCCCTATTAAGCCCTGTGGGTTACTGAGGAATGTTTAGAAAGAAATCCTAAATCTCACACACCTTAACGTGCCCCCAGCTGGGGTTATTGACAGAACAATAATACAAGTGGCCACTATTAAATGGGCCATGGATCTTACAGACAGGGGGCTCTTCCAGTCAAACCTCATTATTGGGAGGTCACATTTGCCTTGTGGATTATTGATTTTCTCTTTCCTCTGTTATCCAGCTGCAGTTCCTATGTCTCTGTATAGTGTCTGATGGTTTCATCTCAGGATAATGATTATCAGAGCAGTTATCTGTCAGTGGTCAGATCTCATGGGGATTGCGTAACCCTGTAATGTCTGTCATGTATCCGCCGTCCCATCCAGTCTGGTGTAAAGAAAGACTTCGCATTCTAAAGGGACAGTCGTCATTTGTTTCAGATCAATTATTTGTTACAAAAAAAATGTTTTTGCTTCCTGTAAAACATTTTCTCCATAAGGCCATTTGGTTCAGAAGAATTCTGGCAACATTATTTCGTCATTAACAGAAAGTCATAAACTCCTTGTTTCCTGCACAGCAGTCTAAGTAAAAGATAGTGGTAGTGCTACAAGCCAACAGTAGCACAAAAAAGTTTTTTTTTTTTTTAATGCATGTTTTTTAAATGGGGTCGAGGTTGTTAAAGGGACATGAAACCCAACATTTTTCTATCATGATTTAGGTAGAACATACAATTTTAAACAACTTTCCAGTTTCTAACTGAACACATAGGTGAGCTAATGACAATTGGTATATATGTGCAGCCACCAATCAGCAGCTAGAACCTAGGTTCTTTACTGCTCCTGAGCTTATATAAATAAACTTTTCAGCAAAGGATAACAAGAGAAGGAAGCAAATTAAACTATAGAAGTAAATTGTAAAGTTGTTTTAAATTGTATGCTCTGGCCTCTATTTAACAAGCTCCAAATGGAGCTTGATGGCCCCTGTTTCTGGTGAGTCTTCAGACTCGCCAGAAACAGCAGTTATGAAGCAACGGTCACAATGAACGCTGCTCCATAACCTGTCCGCCTGCTCTGAGCAGGCGGACAGACATCGCTGGAAATCAACCCGATCGAGTACGATCGGGTTGATTGACACCCCCCTGCTGGCGGCTGATTGGGCGCGAGTCTGCAGGGGACGGCGTTGCACCAGCAGCTTTTGTGAGCTGCTGGTGCAATGCTGAATACGGCGAGCGCATTGCTCGCCGTATTCAGCGAGGTCTGTCGGACCTGATCCACACTGTCTGATCAGTTCCGGCAGACCTTGATAACTAGAGGCCTCTGTCTAAATCATGAATGTCTTATTATGACTTTACTGCATATTTATTTGCTGATACAGGAATAAATCAACTATTGAATAGGTTAAAACGTTAAAGCATTTCTGGCCTTTAGAGAAACATTTTCAGCAAATGAAAGCATCAACTAAAAGTTCATGTTGCCTGCGTTCATTCATGGGTTTGTTTATTCATTTTTGTGTGTTTTCAAATTAATTTAAAAAAAAACAGCAAATTTTGCACTCATCAGAATTTGAATGCACATGTCTAACAAAAGATTTGATATAAACTATCTGGCTGGAGGGGATTCTGCCCCTGCAAAGATTTTAAGCAAAATGTAATAAAGTTAAATATTAAAGGGATATTGTCAATTCACTTCTATTTTCAAATGTGCTTCGTTCTCTTGGTATCCCTTGTTGAATATAAGGATACCAATATGCACATATCCTACACTAGTGGCAGCTAGTTTCTGATTGGTGCCTGCACACATTTGTCTCCTGTGATTGGCTGACTATATATGTATATCTAGCTGCCAGTAGTGCAATGCTATTTAGTCAGCCAATCACAGGAGACAAATGTGTGCAGGCACCAATCAGCAGCTAGCTCCCACTAGTGTAGGATATGTGTGTATTGGTATCCGTATATTCAACCAGGATACCAAGAGAACGAAGCACATTTGAAAATAGAAGTGAATTTAAAAGTGTTTTAAATTGACATGATCTATCTGATTTTTGCAATTTTAATTTAGACTTTTCTATCCATTTAACGTCTAATTAAACTAAAACAGGCAGAGCCATTCGATATGATGTACAAATTATTAAAGCAATTTTGTGGAACACTACACAAATGAGAAATACTTCAACGCACAATGTAATAGAAAAGGCTGAGATTTCTCATATTGCAGTGTCATAAACTGAGTATTTATTTAAAAAAAAGACACAGATAGACGGGTTATAGCAGCAGTGCAATGAGAAGCTAATCTTCTGCTCTACCCCACAATATTTTTATTGATAGAGATGCAGTGAAGTTATTATCAGATGACAATAAAATACATCCTAGGTCAGGTGAAGTGAATTATCATCATATGCTGCAAATTCATTGTGCCAGTTGCTGACCATGTAATGTAACAGAAATAAGTCAGTTTCTACCAGTCTAGGGCAAGACTACATATGCGGCGTTGCCCGCAAAAGCCGGCGATGCCAGTTTTAGTGGTTTTAGTATCACATATACAGCGCCCCATATTAATGCATTGCGTATATTTCACCCCTCGCCCGCAATTTTTACTCCCATGATCTAACATAGAAACGTGTTGCAAATTTGTATCACATATTCAGCGCAAGGACTTACGCAGCAAAAATTGGGAAATGTTACTCCATTTTCACCTCGCCACACATAGTCAGGAACAGCAACATTTGTGCTGAGTATGTGAGCACCGTAACCCCCTGAAAAGAGTAATTAAAACCTAACGCATGTGCAATATCTATCTACCTGTCAACCGCCAACCCCCACCGCAATAACTAATAAACTATACTAACCCCTAATCTGCCAACCACCACATCGCAAAGCATCTAATTAACTTATTAACCCCTAATCCTCCAACCCCCCACAACGCTATATACCTAATAAAGTGGGCAAAATACCTTAATAAACTATTAACCACTAATCCACCATTCACCCATATTGCAAAGTACCTATTAAAACTATTAACCCCTATCCCTGCCATCCAGTATGAAAATAAAAAAGCCCCCCTAAAATAAAAACACCCCTAATCTAACGCTCCATAGCTCCGCAGTCACCGGTCTTCAGTTCCTCGGTCGCCGGTCTTCAGTTTCGCGGTCCTGGATGAAGATAGAAGAGGTCGCCGCTTGGAAGAAGACTTCTATGCCGGACTTCAGGAACCGTGAGTACCTATCTGGTGGTTAGATTTAGGTTTTTTTTTTATTTTGTTTTTTATTTATTTTTTAGATTAGGGATTTTGGGCAATTGTAAAAGAGCTAAATGCCCTTTTAAGGGCAGTAAAAGAGCTAAATGCGATTTTAAGGGCAATGCCCATACAAATGCCCCTTTAGGGGCAATGGGTAGTTTAAAAGAGCTGTTTAACTTAGATCAATGCCCTACAAAGGGCCATTTTAAGGGCTATTGGTAGTTTAGTATTAGATTAGAAGGTGTTTTTATTTTGGGGGGGGTATTTTCATAGGGATTAGGTATATTTTTTTTATTTTTGATAATTTGGTTTATTATTTTATGTAGTGTTAGACATTTTTTTATTATATGTAATTTTAGATTCATTTAAAATTAGTTTATTTTTATTTTTAAAGTAATGCTAGGTTTTTTATTTTAATTGTAATTTAGGATTATTTTAATTTATATAATGGGGTTAATTTAGGGGGTGTTAGGTTAGGGGGCTTAGTGATTATTTGTTTTTATTAGGTTAATTGCTTTGTGGGGTTTGGCGGTTTAGGGGTTAATTGATTTATTAGGTTAATTGCGATGTGGGTTAATGGCGGTTTAGGGGTTAATAGATTTATTAAGCTAATTGCGATGTGTGTGAATGGTGGATTAGGGATTAATAGTTTAAATAGATACTTTGCTATATGGGGGTTGCGGATTAGGGGTTAATACATTAGTTATTGCGGTGGTGGGGTTGCGGGTTGAGAGGTAGATATTGCCCATGTGTTTGGTGTTTGATTTTATTTTAACAGCGAATGACGGGTAAAATATACGCACCGCACTTGTATGCGGCGCCGTATATGTGATCGAGTGTAGTGTAAGGTCGGGTTTCTATAGTAACCTATTAATGTTTTGGAAATCCGGCATCGGGTGGAAGCATTAACTGCCGGCTTCAATGAGGACTTCTGCCGCCTGGATGAGGATGGATGTTCGGTCTTCAAAAACTGTAAGTGGATCGTCGGGGGTTAGTGTTAGTTTTTTTTTTAAGGGTTTATTGGGTGGGTTTTATTTTTAGCTTATGGTTTTGGGCAATGTAAAAGAGCTAAATGCCCTTTTAAGGGCAATGCACATCCAAATGCCCTTTTCAGGGCAATGGGGAGCTTAGGTTTATTTAGCTAGGGTTTTATTTTGGGGGGTTTGGCTGTGTGGGTGGTGGGTTTTACTGTTGGGGGGGTGTTTGTATTTTTTTTTACAGGTAAAAGAGCTGATTTCTTTGGGGCAATGCCCCCGCAAAAGGCCCTTTTAAGGGCCATTGGCAATTTAGTGTAGGCTAGAGGTTTTTTTTATTTTGGTTGCGCTTTTTTATTTTGATAGGGCTATTAGATTAGGAGTAATTCCATCAGCCAATCAGAATATTCCTACCTTAATTCCGTTTGGCTGATAGAATCCTATCAGCCAATCGGAATTCGAGGGACGCCATCTTGGATGACGTCATTTAAAGGAACCGTCATTCGTCGTCTAGTCGTTGGTTGAAGAGGATGTTCCGCGTCGGCTTGGAAGAAGATGGTTCAGCTCCGCTCCAGAAGAAAGAAGATTGAAGATGCGGCTTGATAGAAGACTTCATCCAGATGATGGACTTCCGACTTCAGCCCGAGGATGGATTTCTTCAGTCGCCGCTTGGATCCAGACTTCAGCCCAAGGATGGACGTCGCTCTTCAGCCCCCCGCTTGGGCTTGGATCAACACTTCCGAGGCTTGGATCAAGACTTCCGAGGACGGATCGGTGAACCTGGCAGGGTGAAGATAAGGTAGGAAGATCTTCAGGGGCTTAGTGTTAGGTTTATTTAAGGGGGGTTTGGGTTAGATTAGGGGTATGTGGGTTGTAATGTTGGGGGGGTATTGTATGTTTTTTTTTTACAGGCAAAAGAGCTGAATTCTTTGGGGCATGCCCCGCAAAGGGCCCTGTTCAGGGCTGGTAAGGTAAAAGAGCTTTGAACTTTTGTAATTTAGAATAGGGTAGGGCATTTTTTTATTTTGGGGGGCTTTGTTATTTTATTAGGGGGCTTAGAGTAGGTGTAATTAGTTTAAAATTGTTGTAATATTTTTCTAATGTTTGTAAATATTTTTTTATTTTTTGTAACTTAGTTCTTTTTTATTTTTTGTACTTTAGTTAGTTTATTTCATTGTATTTATTTGTAGATATTGTATTTAAATAATTTATTGATAGTGTAGTGTTAGGTTTAATTGTAGGTAATTGTAGGCATTTTATTTAATTAATTTATTGATAGTCTAGTGTTAGGTTTAATTGTAACTTAGGTTAGGATTTATTTTACAGGTAATTTGTAATTATTTTAACTATTTTAGCTATTAAATCGTTCTTAACTATTTAATAGCTATTGTACCTGGTTAAAATAAATACAAAGTTACCTGTAAAATAAATATAAATCCTAAAATAGCTATAATATAAATATAATTTATATTGTAGCTATATTAGGATTTATTTTACAGGTAAGTATTTAGCTTTAAATAGGAATAATTTATTTAATAAGAGTTAATTAATTTGGTTAGATTTAAATTATATTTAATTTAGGGGGGTGTTAGTGTTAGACTTAGCTTTAGGGGTTAATACATTTATTAGAATAGCGGTGAGCTCCAGTCGGCAGATTAGGGGTTAATGTTTGAAGTTAGGTGTCGGCGATGTTAGGGAGGGAGGGGTTAATACTATTTATTATAGGGTTAGTGAGGCGGATTAGGGGTTATTAATTTTATTATAGTAGCGGTGCGGTCCGCTCGGCAGATTAGGGGTTAATAAGTGTAGGCAGGTGGATGGGAAGTTGAGGGGGGCAGATTAGGGGTTAATAAATATAATATAGGGGTCGGCGGTGTTAGGGGCAGAAGATTAGGGGTACATAGCTATAATGTAGGTGGCGGCGGCGTGCGGACGGCAGATTAGGGGTTAATTATTGTAGGTAGCTGGCGGCGACGTTGTGGGGGGCAGGTTAGGGGTTAATAAATATAATATAGGGGTCGGCGGTGTTAGGGGCAGCAGATTAGGGGTACATAAGGATAACGTAGGTGGCGGTCAGCAGATTAGGGGTTAAAAAAATTTAATCGAGTGGCGGCGATGTGGGGGGACCTCGGTTTAGGGGTACATAGGTAGTTTATGGGTGTTAGTGTACTTTAGAGCACAGTAGTTAAGAGCTTTATGAACCGGCGTTAGCCCAGAAAGCTCTTAACTACTAACTTTTTTCTGCGGCTGGAGTTTTGTTGTTAGATTTCTAACGCTCACTTCAGCCACGACTCTAAATACCGGAGTTAGAAAGATCCCATTGAAAAGATAGGATACGCAAATGACGTAAGGGGATCTGCGGTATGGAAAAGTCGCGGCTGAAAAGTGAGCGTTAGACCCTTTTTTGAGTGACTCCAAATACCGGCGGTAGCCTAAAACCAGCGTTAGGAGCCTCTAACGCTGGTTTTCACGGCTACCGCCAAACTCCAAATCTAGGCCTTAGGGTTTATTTTACAGGTAAAGATTTAGTTTTAAATAGGAATTATTTAGTTATTAATAGTAATTTTTATTTCGAATTATTTTAATTATATTAAAGTTAGGGGGTGTTAGGGTTAGGTTTAGCGGTTAATAGGTTTATTATAGGGGCGGAGTGGGCGGACGGCAGATTAGGGGTTAATTTATATTTAAATAGTGTTTTTGATGCGGGAGGGCGGTGGTTTAGGGGTTAATAATTTTATTATAGTGGCAACGATGTCGGGGAGCGGCAGAATAGGGGTTAATACATTTTTTTTAAGTGGCGGCGATGTCTGGAGCGGCAGATTAGGGGTTAATTAATTTATTATAGTGTTTGCGATGCGGGAGGGCCTCGGTTTAGGGGTTAATAAGTAGTTTATGGGTGTCAGTGTACTTTTTAACACTTTAGTTATGAGTTCTATGCTACAGCTTTGTAACGTAACACTCACTACTAACTTTAGATGGCAGTACAGATCTTGTCGGTATAGGCTGTACCGCTCACTTTTTGGCCTCCCCACAAAACTCGTAATACTGCCGCTATGGAAGTCCCATTGAAAAAGGACTTTTTTAAAAGTGCAGTACTGACGTTGCGTGACGGCCAAAAAAGTGTGCGGTACAGCTATTCTAACAAGACTGTAATAGCAGCAGTAGGGAAAAAGCATCGGTATGGGCCATAATAATGCTTTTTCACTCATAACACAAACTCGTAATCTGGCTGAAAGTTGCTTAAAATTGCATGCTCTATCTGAAATTTGGGTTCAGTGTCCCTTTAATTGGGTATTTTATATTGCAATATATGTATCAGTGAAATGGTCCCAGATACTAGTCTGTGACCAAGATATATTATCTTTCATGGATCTAACATATATTGTCTTTCCATGTAGTAATAGAGCCTGTTTTTAATATTTTGACCACATTGCTTTAATGTTTTGACCACATTCCTTTCACATGTACATGGAAGGCAATATAGATTTATTATATAGAAGTATTTGACAGCACTGAATAGTGGATGTGTGTCTTTTGAATTCACTGTATTTTTTTAAATTTGATTGCTATTATTATGATGATGTTATACATATATATATATATATATATATATATATATATATTATATATATTTTATAAGCTACTTATAGCTAAAATATACAAACAAGATACAAAAGTGGATCCACTTAAAATTAACAATAAAATATGCATATATCTATATAAAAAACAATACAATTGTGGTTAAAAACCACAACAATATACAATCTTAATCACAAAATAAATTACAATTAAACAGCTGTTGATGGTTGGATAAAAAATAATAAATAAATATAAAAACATCAATTTACTGAGTAGGTGTCCATAAATATGTAGGTCCCAAACTTTAAATTCTTTCCAGAGAGTGAATGTCCAATATGAAGATTCTATTTTAAAACAGTTATCCTTATATATCCCTCGATAAACGGTGAAATGATGAAGTGTGTAAAAAAGAAAAACGTAGTGGTTTTCAAATCAATTTTCAAAAATTATTGTGAATATCCCAAAAATCCTGAAAAGATGATGTGATGAAGTGGGCGTGAATAATCAAAAATATGTGTACACAAAAATGAAAAAAGAAAAAGGAAAAAATAATCCAAATGAATATTTAGGATGTGTTAAAGTGAATAACACACTTATAAAGTGACCCTTATGTGAATACAAGATGTGAAGAGATGCTCCTAAAAAGTTATTCCTGTGTGTAAACGATGAAAAAATACAGAAATGGATCCTATGTCTCAGGGATCAATTCATTCAAAGATATACCTGTAATAAAAAAAGTCTTGATAAAGGCCCAGTTCTTAGGGCCGAAACGCGTTGACATATATGGTAAGCTTCTTTTCAATTACTGACTAAGTTTGAATAGCAGTTTTGCACTATGTTATATTTGTTTTATTACAGGTATATCTTTGAATGATTTGGATTATTTTTTTTTTACATTTTTTCCTTTTTCTTTTTTCATTTTTGTGTACACACATTTTTGATTATTCACGCCCACTTCATCACATCATCTTTTCAGGATTTTTTGGATATTCACAATAATTTTTGAAAATTGATTTGAAAACCACTACGTTTTTCTTTTTTACACACTTCATCATTTCACCGTTTATCGAGGGATATATAAGGATAACTGTTTTAAAATAGAATCTTCATATTGGACATTCACTCTCTGGAAAGAATTTAAAGTTTGGGACCTACATATTTATGGACACCTACTCAGTAAATTGATGTTTTTATATTTATTTATTATTTTTTATCCAACCATCAACAGCTGTTTTATTGTAATTTATTTTGTGATTAAGATTGTATATTGTTGTGGTTTTTAACCACAATTGTATTGTTTTTTATATAGATATATGCATATTTTATTGTTAATTTTAAGTGGATCCACTTTTGTATCTTGTTTGTATATTTTAGCTATAAGTAGCTTATAAAATATTTTATATACCCCTATAGAATTTCAATATATTTTTTATTTAAATAATCTTGTCACTACTAGTGTCTTAGCCTTTTAGGAGGCGCTCTGTGTATTTATTTTTAGCACTACATTCACCTTTTTGGGGGCGCTGGTACCCACAATACTAGGAGCTACAGACACAAGGTTGAGCGCTGTCAGATTTTAACAGATTTTTATATATTATATATATATATATGATATAGATATAGATTATATATATAAATATATATACACACATATATATATATATATACTGTATATATATACACACACACACACACACACACACACACACAGACACACATATATATATATATAGTGAACCCCCATTTGAATAACCCACGAGCTGCCACTATCTGTATTTGTCACTGTCACTATATCCATACGTATGTGCCCCTTGTTGTGTACCCGGTGCTACAGGATTATGTTTCGTATATTTATGTATCTGTATATGTCACTGTATACCCATACGTATGTGCCCCTTGTTGTGTACCCGGTGCTACAGGATTATGTTTAGTGTGTTTATTTATCTGTATATGTCACTGTATACCCATACGTATGTGCCCTTCTTGTGTACCCGGTGCAACAGGAATATGTTTAGTATATTTATGTCTGAATACGTCACTGTATACCCAATCATACGTGCCCATTCTTGTGTACCCGGTGCTACAGGAATATGTTTAGTATATTTATGTATCTGTATACGTCACTTTATAGCCATACATATGTGATCCTTCTTGTGTACCAGGTGCTACAGGATTATGTTTGGTATATTTATGTATCTGTATACGTCACTGTATACCCATACGTATGTGCCCCTTCTTGTGTACCCGGTGCTATAGGAATATGTTTAGTATATTTATGTATCTGTATACGTCACTGTTTACCCATACGTATGTGCCCCTTCTTGTGTACCCGGTGCTATAGGAATATGTTTAGTATATTTATGTATCTGTATACGTCACTGTATACCCATACGTATGTGCCCCTTCTTGTGTACCCGGTGCTACAGGATTATATTTAGTTTGTTTATGTATCTGTATATGTCACAGTATACCCATACGTATGTGCCCCTTCTTGTGTACCCGGTGCTATAGGATTATGTTTAGTGTGTTTATGTATCTGTATATGTCACAGTATACCCATACGTATGTGCCCCTTTTTGTGTACCCGGTGCTATAGGATTATGTTTAGTTTGTTTATGTATCTGTATATGTCACTGTATACCCATACGTATGTGCCCCTTCTTGTGTACCCGGTGCTATAGGATTATGTTTAGTTTGTTTATGTATCTGTATATGTCACTGTATACCCATACGTATGTGCCCCTTCTTGTGTACCCGGTGCTATAGGATTATGTTTAGTGTGTTTATGTATCTGTATATGTCACAGTATACCCATACGTATGTGCCCTTCTTGTGTACCCGGTGCTATAGGATTATGTTTAGTGTGTTCATGTATCTGTATATGTCACTGTATACCCATACGTATGTGCCCTTCTTGTGTACCCGGTGCTATAGGATTATGTTTAGTTTGTTTATGCATCTGTATATGTCACTGTATACCCATACGTATGTGCCCTTCTTGTCTACCCGGTGCTACAGGATTATGTTTTGTGTGTTTATGTATCTATATATGTCACAGTATACCCATACATATTTATTTGCCCTTCTTGTGTACCCGGTGCTACAGGATTATGTTTAGTTTGTTTATATATCTGTATATGTCACTGTATACCCATACATATGTATGTGCCCTTCTTGTGTACCCGGTGCTACAGGATTATGTTTAGTTTGTTTATATATCTGTATATGTCACAGTATACCCATACATATGTATGTGCCCTTCTTGTGTACCCGGTGCTACAGGATTATGTTTAGTTTGTTTATATATCTGTATATGTCACTGTATACCCATACGTATGTGCCCCTTCTTGTGTACCCGGTGCTACAGGATTATGTTTAGTATATTTATGTATCTGTATAAGTCACTGTATACCCATACGTATGTGCCCCTTCTTGTGTACCCGGTGCTACAGGATTATTTTTAGTTTGTTTATGTATCTGTATATGTCACAGTATACCCATACGTATGTGCCCCTTCTTGTGTACCCGGTACTACAGGATTATGTTTAGTATATTTATGTATCTGTATATGTCACAGTATACCCATACGTATGTGCCCCTTCTTATGTACCCGGTACTATAGGATTATGTTTAGTGTGTTTATGTATCTGTATATGTCACTGTATACCCATACGTATGTGCCCTTCTTGTGTACCCGGTGCTATAGGATTATGTTTAGTGTGTTTATGTATCTGTATATGTCACTGTATACCCATACGTATGTGCCCTTCTTGTGTACCCGGTGATATAGGATTATGTTTAGTGTGTTTATGTATCTGTATATGTCACTGTATACCCATACGTATGTTCCCTTCTTGTGTACAAAAAGCAGCAGATGTCCAGCACTGAGGGTACTGTTTGCAAGCCACAGGAGCTCCACAAAACCCCAAATCAACATAAAAAAGTCCAGAGGTGGCTGCAAAAAGGAGTTTATTTAAAACACACACAGGGAATAGCAGAGCAACGTTTCGGGAGTGATCCCTTTGTCAAGCTAATTTTACACTGTTCAAAATTCTCAATTTATACATAGTCCCCACAAGGGGGCGCTTAATACATAGGAGTAAATTAACTCTAACATGCCCAGAATCAATTCATTACACGTAATTGTGAAAAAAACTAATCTATATACAGACATATCATCAAAGATTAAAACAGATGATAGAGAATGTAATAAATAAATTACACAATTCCTACATGATTACAAAAAGGCAACAATTCATTTATGCACATTTTCAAATTTCATATTTATTAAATCCAAATTTTAAATTATAATAATCCTGTATTACTGTGTACACAAGAAGGGGCACATACGTATGGGTATACAGTGACGTATACAGATACATAAATATACTAAACATATTCCTGTAGCACCGGGTACACAAGAAGGGGCACATATGTATGGGTATACAGTGACGTATACAGATACATAAATATACTAAACATAATCCTGTAGCACCGGGTTCACAAGAAGGGGCACATATGTATGGGTATATAGTGATGTACAGTATGTTCCCCTTCATGTGT
The DNA here is from genome assembly GCF_027579735.1 of Bombina bombina. Taxonomy (NCBI): domain Eukaryota; kingdom Metazoa; phylum Chordata; class Amphibia; order Anura; family Bombinatoridae; genus Bombina; species Bombina bombina. The sequence continues at coordinate 157,468,062 of NC_069508.1, forward strand.
ACCCGGTGCTACAGGATTATGTTTAGTATATTTATGTATCTGTATACATCACTGTATACCCATACGTATGTGCCCCTTCATGTGTACCCAGTGCTACAGGATTATGTTTAGTATGTTTATGTATTTGTATACGTCACTGTATATCCATATGTATGCGTATATACAGTGCTACACTATTTAATGGCACTTTACAAATAAACAAGAATAATTGAGATGTCTGTTATTGTAATTAATGTACCAGTATTGTTTCCTGGTTTACGGCTTTTTGTTATTTATTTCCTTTGTGTCACAATGTGTTTCTGTTCTACATTACAACAATGCGCCCGTTGTATTTCGCATTGAGAGCACTAGACAATAGGTACTTATATCAAACCCCATCATTGTTGTCTCTGACCAAAAAGAGAAAAAACCGAGAGCTCAAGGAAATGCTGTTTTATTGTTTATTTGGATAAAATCAATGTTGGAATTTACAACTTGATCTACAACAAAAAGCTCTGTAAAAAAATCAATTAACAGAAGAGAGGTGAGGAAAAATGACAAATAACAAATAGCTTTGTACGCTGTGATGTTTCCCTCTCTCTGTGTTTTTTTTTTAATTATTGATCACATGAACTGAGAATTACAGTCATTGTAGAAATCAGTAATCACAGGGTCATATAGTGCCCCTTAGCCCCAGAGAACTTGACACATTCTGAGCTAGATTACAAGTGAGGCACAAATGGTTTTGCGCTAGCGCAATCGCCTTTTCGCGAGCCATTTTCAATGCTCTGATATTACAAATGGTGCAAAATCGTGATTGCTTTAATCCTTACTGCGATCTCAGAGCTGTGGTGAACTGTTTTTGAAACTAAAAAGTTGCACAAAACACATCAAAAATACATTACAAAGTACACTTACACTCATAAACTATTAATCCCTAAACTGCTATCCGCCCACATCGCAAACACTAAATACAACTATTAACCCCTAAACCGCCATCCCCCCACATCACAAAGTACCTAAATGAACTATTAACCCCTAAACCACCATCCCCCCACATCACAAAGTACCTAAATGAACTATTAACCCCTAAACCACTAGCCCCCACTTTGCAAAGTACCTAAAAAAAACTATTAACCCCTAAACCGTCCTTCCCCCACAACGCAAACAATCTAAATAAACTATTAACCCCTAAACTGCCACTCTCCCCACAATGCAAACAATCTAAATAAACTATTAACCCTTAAACTGCCACTCTCCCCACAACGCAAAGTAATAAAGTAACATCTAAACCGCCTAAATTTACTTAAAAAAAAAAAAACTTACCTGTAAAATTAAATAAAAACCTCATCTTACTTTTAAAAATAAAAAACTAACATTACAGAAAATAAAAAAGTCTAAGGGGCCGATTTATTAAGCTGCGAATTTAAAGGTTAAGAAGCAGCGGTCTAAGACCGCTGCTGCTTAACTCATCCGCCACATCTGAGGTGGCGGACAGCAATTATCTTGATCCAATTGGGATGATTGACACCCCCTGCTAGCGGCTGATTAGCCGCAAATGTGCAGGGGGTGGCATTGCACAAGCATTTCACTAGAAATGCTTGTGCAATGTTAAATGGCGACAGCATTTTTTATTTTCTGTATTCTCAGGGGTAGATTTATTAAATGTCGGACGGACAGCGGATCCTGTCTGTCCGACATTTAATAAATCTCCCCCTAAGAATACAGAAAATAAAAAAGTAATTACCAAAAACATTTTTTATTATTAATTATTAATCTAATACCCCCCAAAAGCCACCCCAAAATAAGAAAAAGTCCTATTCTAAAACTAAACTACCAATAGCCCTTAAAAGGGCCTTTTGTAGGGCATTGCCCTAAAGCAAGCAGCTCTTTAAAAAACAAAAAAAAAAAAAACACTAATCCCCCCAACCACCCAAAATAAAAAATAAATAAAAAAAACGTAAATATGCATTGCCCTTAAAAGGACATTCAGCTCTTTTGCTGCACAAAAATAAAATTAAAAAAAACTAATCTAAAATAAAAACACACCCCCCCAAAAAAAATAAAAAAATAACACTAACCACTAAATTGGTACTCACCGATGTTGATGGTGGCGGCACTCCATGTTCATCCCAGCGGCACTCCATCTTCATCCCGGTGGCGCTCCATCTTCCTCCCAGCAGCACTCCATCTTCATCACGAAGGCGCTCCATCTTCATCACGGAGGCGCTCCATCTTCATCACGAAGGCGCTCCATCTTCATCACGGAGGCGCTCCATCTTCATCACGGAGGCGCTCCATCTTCATCACGGAGGTGCTCCATCTTCATCACGAAGGCGCTCCATCTTCATCACGGAGGTGCTCCATCTTCATCACGGAGGCGCTCCATCTTCATCACGGAGGTGCTCCATCTTCATCACGGAAGCGCTCCATCTTCATCATGAAGGAGCTCCATCTTCATCAGGAAGGCGCTCCATCTTCATCACGGAGGCGCTCCATCTTCATCAAGGAGGCACTCCATCTTCATCACAAAGGTGCTCCATCTTCATCACGAAGGCGCTCCACCTTCATCACGAAGGTGCTCTATCTTCATCACGGAGGCGCTCCATCTTCATCACGGAGGCGCTCCATCTTCATCACGAAGGTGCTCCATCTTCATCATTGAGGCGCTCCATCTTCATCATGGAGGCACTCCATCTTCATCACGGAGGCGCTCCATCTTCATCACGAAGGTGTTCCATCTTCATCACGAAGGTGCTCCGTCTTCATCACGGAGGCGCTCCATCTTCATCACGAAGGCGCTCCATCTTCATCACGGAGGTGCTCCATCTTCATCACGAAGGCGCTCCATCTTCATCACGGAGGTGCTCCATCTTCATCACGGAGGCGCTCCATCTTCATCACGGAGGTGCTCCATCTTCATCACGGAAGTGCTCCATCTTCATCATGAAGGAGCTCCATCTTCATCAGGAAGGCGCTCCATCTTCATCACGGAGGCGCTCCATCTTCATCAAGGAGGCACTCCATCTTCATCACAAAGGTGCTCCATCTTCATCACGAAGGCGCTCCACCTTCATCACGAAGGTGCTCTATCTTCATCACGAAGGTGCTCCATCTTCATCACGGAGGCGCTCCATCTTCATCACGAAGGTGCTCCATCTTCATCACGGAGGCGCTCCATCTTCATCACGATGGCGCTCCATCTTCATCATGAAGGTGCTCCATCTTCATCACGGAGGCGCTCCATCTTTATCACGGAGGCGCTCCATCTTCATCACGAAGGCGCTCCATCTTCATCACGAAGGCGCTCCATCTTCATCACGGAGGCGCTCCATCTTCATCACGAAGGCGCTCCATCTTCATCACGGAGGCGCTCCATCTTCATCACGGAGGCGCTCCATCTTCATCACGGAGGCGCTCCATCTTCATCACGGAGGCGCTCCATCTTAATCCATCTTCTTATCTTCTCCTCGGCGCTCCATCTTCATCCCGGTGGCACTCCATCTTCATCCAGGAGGCGGTCCATCTTAATCCATCTTCTTATCTTCTCCACGGCGGTCCATCTTCTTTTCTTCTGGCTGAAGCGATGGCGGCGGTGTATTCACCATTTGTAATCTAGCCTTTGACGTTTTATGCCATTGTAGTAAAAGTCAATATAATTAATTTTTTACATGAACCTCACATTAAAAAAAAAAAAACTTCCCTTAAACAATCCGAAAATGTATCTAGTTTCCATTATGCACCAACTGAGCTATTGTTAACTAGAGATATCAGGAAGATGGAGGCTCCTCCTCTTGCGGCAGCTTTTTTACTCACCATACGTAACAGCATAAGCTACTCAACCACTCAATTCTCTCTTATATGCATATGAGATTCAATTAGCAAAAAGCCTGAGAGACAGAGGCTGGGATTCGGTGTTTGCCCCTTGCACTTGCAATCACTGACCTTAACACAGCCCCAGGGAGTATAACCGCACTGCCCAGACTGTCCTACCTACCGCACCGCCCAGACTGTCCTACCTACCTCCCACCTGATGAGGGTGCTGGGAGCGGTTTTTAGAGCACTGCAGCTATTTGTGTCATTATATTTCTATGCCACACATCCTGGAGCTACAAATAAATGTGAACTTTTAAACTGCCGACCTTTGAAATATTCTAAAACCCTCACTCTCATTCCTATCATTTGGTACACATGGTTGCCTACCTTCACCTGTCTGTTTACCATCTGTTTTAGCCCTCCCCTGCAGAACTGAAGGTGAAGGAGTTGTGTTCATGTGCTTGTGCCCTTTATTTAGGACTTTATTACAAGTGGAGCACTAATTTATTGCACACTTGCAAACAGGCAAAGTGGCTGGTTATTGCTACCCTGAGCTCGCTGTAACAATTAGCGCTTATTATACTGATGGAAAATATTCAAAATTTCAGTCTTTTCTCAGGGTACAAAGTAAATACTTAAAAATCAGAATTATTATGGTTAAAAAAATCCAGAGATTCAATCAAGGTAAGCCCATTTAAAGTAGTTAATACATTTCTTTACCTAGGCATATGGCTGAGTAGGAATCCAACAGATTGGTATAAAGATCATTTTAAACCTGCTTTTCAAAAAATACATGATTATATAAGAATCTGGAAACATCTTCCAATATCATAAACAGGTAAAATTAACCTGGTTAAAATGATTTTATTTCCTAAAGTACTTTACATTTTGCAAAATCTACCCTTTTTAATTAAGAAGAAAGATATTCATTCATTTTACCAAAACATCTTGATCATTATAAGTAAATATTATCATATGAGTAATAAATTTAACCGTATTCTCAGAAGACACTGGCATATTTTGAAAGATCTTAACCCGCTGGTAAGAGCTTTCGATAATCACCCCATGTCAGTGTACAAACGCAATAAAAATATTAAAGACTATTTGGTTCGAGCATATATAGGCAGTGACAAAATAAATATTCAGAGGACTATAGGCCCAGGCCAGACAGGTTGTTATCTATGTTTAAACTGCAGCAATTGCAATTCCATGATAAAGGGTGAATTTTTTTCACCATCCCACACAAGGTACAAAATACAGGATCAAACAATATCTAACATGTAGGTCCAAATTTATAATATATCTCATTAAATGCCCGTGTGGCTTTAATTACATCGGCGAGTCCTGTAGGGAGGCTAGAGAGCGGATCACACAACACAAATCTAATATAAGATGTCAAAACAAGGATGCCCCTGTTTCGTCACACTTTATAGAAGCTGGCCATAATATCAGCCAACTACGCTTCCAAAAGTTAGAGAAAAGTTTTAGATCAACAAGCTGCAAACTTTGAAACCAAAGGGACTAAACAAGGACTTTGATTGGTCACTCTTTAGATTAATATTTTGTATATGTGATATAAATTGACTGTGATGCTTGTACAAATTTAAAACTGATATAAAGGTATTAATGATACTCGTACGAACTGCATTCATTAATATAGTCTTGAGTTGTTTACAATTTTTGTATTTGCATGGCTGCACACATGATTGCTGCTACTTTTTAACAATTTTGTTACTTGATCTGTTTCTGGAATCTGATTTACTCTTATAACTGTATTCGATTTTGCAAATGTAGCTTCTCATTTTTTAATTATATGCATAGGGACTATATGTATATGTTTTAATTATACATTTTTGTAATTTTGCCAATACACATCATACGCAGTGCTTGTTTAAGATAAGAAATACCATCTTTAAATGTTACAAAAATTGTCTACACTAGATGGCGCTGTTTTGTAATGTATGTGTAATTGACTTACGCCTGTGTAATTGATTTACATCTGTGCATGTGTATAAAGGTAGTCTCTCTGTATATTCAGGTAGACATGACTAAGGACCTAATGTAGGTCTGAAACGTTGTTTGTTTTCTTGTGGACCGTGGCACAATAAAAGGTCTTTTTACATTAATCTGCCAAGGCTGGAGCACCTTTTTTCCTTTGGAGTTCCATTGTTGAGGAGGAGGTGGCTGCCTCCCGGCTCCTGTGCCTAATTGTTTGGCTGCTGTTCCCCACCTTTTGCATATTTAACCAAAACATGTTAGAGTTGTTTTGGGGAGACAAGAGAAAGAAGTATTCCTTGAAGAAACTTTCTCAAGCTAAAAAATATGGTGGACTAGCATTTCCAGACCTAGAGAAATATAATATATCATGTCTAGTGAAACTTGCAGTTGAATGGTTAGTAGATGTCGGATATTATACTCCTAGGAAGTTGGAGGATGAAGTGGTGAAACCGTTTGCCCTTAAAGCCCTTCTACATACAGATAGGAAGCGTATGCCTATAGAAATAAAAAAATGTGTTTGATGCAGGGGATTTTACAGGCCTGGCAGAAATTCTGTAAAATAATTGGGCTGAACTATTTAGCGTCAAAATTTATTACGATCATTGGGTTTCCGGTTTTCACTGAGGCTTTAAGTTCGGAAGTATTCCACAGATGGAAAAGAAAGGGTCTGATTTATATTATTCAAATTTTTGATGAGAGATTCATAATAAAAACTTTTGATGTTCTTAGCAATGAATTTGGTCTCCATAGAAAGGATTTTTTTGCTTACCTCCAATTAAGGAGTTTAGTGAATAAATTACGACAAGCAAATGGGAATGACTGGAGCTGGACATTAATTATGGATAACTTAAATAGATATAAAAAGGGGAATTATTCGGAGACTTCCGGTGGGCGGAACTAGCGGCTGGCAGCAGAGGAGAAGAGCTCCGCATCTGGCTCTTTTAAAAATCTATATTCCTCGCTGCCGGCCGCCTTTCCCACAGTGCTGCCTTGTTGGTCCCTTGCAGTACCCCAACTGGCTTAACATCGGTGCAGGGCTGAAGATCGCCCTGGCCCCGGGAGCACTTTCAAGTTGTTGCGCACTATCGCGCGTGAATATAGACGGGCGCCATATTGGTTAGGCCCCCCCTCCCTCCTCCTTAAGAGCAGCGGCCTTGTCAGGGCCTGAACGAAACCCTCAGTACCACTGATAGACCTCCTGAGAGGGCAACATATACTCCGGCAGGACAGGAGTCCCTCCACATTACGGCAAGCTTCAGGACACTTGCTGCTGAGGATCGGTAAGAGGCCTGCACGCCAGGCACTTCATCTGCGTCACACACCTTCTATCCCCTGCTTTATCAAGCTCATTCACATACAGGGTTGGAAGGAAGGGACAGGCAAATATTGGAGCACCACTTCTAACAGAAAATAAGGAGATAAGGCCTGAATAGCTGTGGTCTAGGGGAGACCGGGTAAGCTGCTTATACCACTAACTTAAGCTACTTTCAGATACCAGCCTCACCCTGTTTCCCCCACCAAAAAAAAATAAAAAAAAATAAAAAAAAAACACATACTGAACACATTACTTTATGGACAGATACCTACACCCTCAAGCTGCATAGAAGCTGATCACTTTGTTATTATACAGTGATTTAACAAAGGGAGTGCATTGCTTATTGTTTTCTATATCTATACTGACTCTAAACTGCATGATAACACCACTGCCAGCTAAACCCCTGTTCTTCACCCTATAGTCACTCCTACATTTTGAAGTATCCCTGCACTCTCCCCTACCTTTAGGGTGAGCCCCCTGCTATCCTACCTGTGTTGCCACAATCACAGAATCTTATCCTGTCAAAACAAAAAAAAAAAAAAAGAGAGAAAGTACTGTAACCTTGCTATATGAAAGTCAACGATTATTTCCAGAGGCTCTCACCGCCTAAAAAAGACGCCATGAGTCAAAGGTCAAAAACTCAGGAGAAGAAGCTCCGACAAGCGGCAGAGAACCAAGTAGCAAACTCTTCTCAGTTGGAGGGGGGCACAGGCTCTCAAGACCATAGCTCTTTATTACAGGAACTCAAAACCTTTTTTTTACCGAAAATGGACTCCTTGCAAGCGGGGGTGGATACCCTGACTAGTGAGGTGAGAATGTTTTCCACACGTCTTACAGCTGCAGAGCAACGAATCTCAGGAGTAGAAGATAGGCAGCAAGATTCAGAGAACTCCTTGAAAAACCTAACTAAGCAAAATCAATATCTCCTAGATAAAGTAGAGGACTTGGAGAACCGCAGCCGGCGGAATAACCTGCGAATAGTTGGAGTACCTGAGATTGTGAAAGATAAGGATCTACTAGAATTTACTGCATCTACTCTCCCGAAGCTCCTTGGAATGCCCCAGGACTACCTCCCACTGGACATCGAAAGGGCACACCGAATAGGCCCCGACAGACATCTGGAAAATCCTAAGGACAGGCCTAGGCAGGTCATTTTTAAGTGCCTGAATTACCAGGATAAGCTGGCCTTGTTAAGGGCTTTCAGGTCACATAAGGAACTCAAATATGAAAGCCACAAGCTCCTTTTGTTCCAGGACTTTTCAATGGAAGTCACTCGAAAACGCAAGGAATTTGCTCCCCTATGCTCCAGGCTTCATGAGCAGGGGCGACAGGTCGCCTTATTGTTTCCTGCTAAATTGAGGCTCCAGACACCCTCAGGCCCGAAAATCTTTCATACACCTGCTGCAGCGCAAGCTTACCTATCTACGGAACGTCAGAGAGAAAATGACTGATACCTCCTCAATCACTAATAAGTATTCACAGCTGCTCCTTATAGCTTAGATATTGTTTTATAATGTATGCTGAACTTTGTTTACAAGTTTGGCTAACCCCAGTGTTGGCTGTTCTGTTTGGACTACAATGTTTGAATTGTAACTGTTGGGTTTGCCTTGCAGGGGAAGGGTGTTATTTTTTCCAGGTTGTGTGTTTCACATTTCTTGCATTCCTGTTTGAGACTGGGAGGAGGTCCCTGACTCTCCCATACGGCCCCCAAAATTATAAACAAAGCTTTCCTTACCTCCTAAGTGCCTTTTGCATTCTGATACCATATGATATATTACGTACTTGCACTATATGTGTGGCTCACTCTCCCGCACCAAGACCAGTGATTGCACCGCTCCCTTACTGGGCTCTGAGGAGCCGCATATCACCCCACCTAATTCTCCTATATTACTCTGAGTCTCCTCCTCTAGCGGTGGAAAATAAAGGCTCATATCGCCCGCCCACAGCACGGCCCCTGTCCCTGAACTCTTTTTCACACATCACCTGGTGTACTCCGGATGATGCTATGCATAATACCTCCAAAGTTCCATTACAAATGCTACTGCTATGTATTGAAAATGTTGGGCTGTTAATTTACAAGAGTGCCTTGTTGAGGAAAACACTGGGTTGCTTGTCCTTAACTATGTTTTTTTTCCTGATCTGTCCTCAGTTTACTTCTGGAGCGCCTGGAGTATCGCCCCCCGCGGCCACGAACTCATGGAGAGAGCTACCTGCCTTATATCTGCTGGTGAGTCAACCCTTCGAGCCTAACCTCTTTAGGCCCTCACTTACACCCCACACACACGTTTCTGATCCTAGTCGCAGGGCTCATGGCCTAATTTATGTCAGTCTAGATGTTCTAGCGAATAGATACGCACCGCACAACTTATTCCCCATTCCTACCCGCTCTCATATCAATCCTGACATAGTATGGCTGCAAACCTGAGGATAACCTCCTGGAATGTTGGGGGCATCACGTCCCCGGCAAAAAGGAGTATGATTTTACAACAGCTTAAAAAACTACATACTGACATAGCGCTGCTCCAGGAAACCAAATTAACCTCTGAGGAACATGAAAAAATGAAGGTCCGATGGGTAGGCCAGATTCTTTACTCCCCTACCGAGAGTAGAAAGAGAGGGGTAGCTGTCTTGGTAAGAAAGGGCCTTCCAGTGTCTTTTTCACAAGTGGAGATAGATAGAGAAGGCAGATTTATTCTAGCAATCCTAAAAGTGGGAAACCTTGAATACACTTTATGTAATGTCTATGGTCCCAATGAATTCTGCCCCCCCTTTTGGTCGTCTCTGCTAGCCAAACTAGCCTCTTATACTGCCCCTGTGATCTTGGGGGGAGATTTCAACTTGGCCCAGGCCCTTCCCCTGGACAGATTCAAAGACCCAACTTCAGCTAGCTCCACAAAATACTCACACACTAGATACAAAAGAGAGATATCTCTGATAAATAACTTAAAAACCACACTGGGTCTTGTAGATGTATGGAGAGTACTGAATCCACTGGAGAGAGAATATACTTGTCTGTCTAAGACGCACAGTACCCTTTCGAGAATAGATTATTTCCTGACCTCCTCTGGGATAACACCTCAAATTCAGCATCCCACCATAGAACACATCACTATTTCAGACCATGCCCCAATTCATTTCATACTCCAACCCACACCCATCAAACCTCCAAATAAATCTTGGAGATTCCCAGCCTATCTATACCATGACATAACTTTCCGTCAACATCTTAAAACCGCATGGACACACTACGCGTCAGATAATGACCAACACAAAAACAACCCAAATCTGTTTTGGCATGCCTCTAAGCCAGTTATGAGAGGGATTATAACCTCCTTTACAGCACACCATAATAAAAACATTAAAAGAGTTGATGAAGCATTCTTGGCAAACCTTACCGAGGCGTACAATGGATACCTCTCTAACCCTACCCCCACATCTAAAAAAAATTACTATGATCTTAAACTGGCTAGGGACACCTACCTAGCCCAACAAAACAATACTTCAGACATACACAGACAGGGACGATACTTTAGGCACGGTAACAAGTCAGGTAAGCTGCTAGCTAATCTAGTTAAGCTATGCACGCCCAAATCGCACATCCTGGCTATAAAGTCCCAATCACACTTAACTTCGAACAACAAAGAAATAATGTCAGAATTTGTTAAATATTACACCTCTCTATACACCAGCCAAGAAATTAACCCAGAGGCGAAGCGGAACTTCTGGAACAATACAAATATCCCGACCCTCTCAGATGAACAAAACTCACTACTTAGCGCCAACATCCTCCCTCAGGAAGTAATTAAAGCCATAAATAGAACCAAGCTTGGAAAGGCGGCGGGCCCTGATGGCCTACCTGTAGAGTACTACAGACTCCTTGTAGAGGACATAGCCCCGGCTCTGTCCTCCCTATACACCGCATACCTAGAAGGCTCTTCTCTAATAGATACCAGATTTACAGAGGCAAATATCTGCCTTATCCCTAAGCCTGATAGAGACCTTACAGATACTTCCTCCTATCGCCCAATTTCATTATTAAACGGAGACTACAAATTGCTCACCAAAATTTTAGCTGACAGATTAGCGCAGGTTCTTCCCTCAATTATACACACAGATCAGACCGGGTTTATTAAAGGGAGATCATCGGTGATTAACATCAGGAAAACATTGGCAATCACTTCTCATTATTGGTATAATTCCCACTCCTCTAACCCCGCTGACCTGCAGGACGCCTGTCTCCTTGCCCTCGACGCAGAGAAGGCGTTCGATAGGATAGAATGGGACCACCTACATACATCTTTACAAAAATTTGGCCTCTCGGGCAATTTCACGTCTTTTCTACAACGGTTATATACAACCCCTAAAGCATCTCTGATAGTTAACGGAGAGCTTTCCCCCTCATTTGTCCTGCAAAGGGGTACGAGACAGGGATGCCCCCTCTCCCCGCTGTTATTCGATTTAGCCATAGAACCCCTTGCATGCTACATCCGACAAAAATGCGATGGCCTAGACGTCCTAGAACACAAGCAACATTTATCGCTGTATGCAGACGATCTGCTACTATTTATAGGCAACCCTGCTACTAACTTGAACCCCCTCTTGGAAGTAATTGAAACCTTTGGTACCTTTACAGGTTACAAGGTTAACGTTAATAAATCGGAGGTGACTTGGTTACAAAACAAACAACACACCATTCTGACGAACACCACACTTAAAATAACAGACGGATCCTTTAAGTATCTGGGCATTTATGTACATGTGAACCCCAATAAACTATATCACCTAAATCTGACAAATACTATACACAACATAAAACTTCTGCTCTCGGGATGGCAAAACTTACCCCTGTCTCTTATGGGACGAATTCATCTCTTTAAAATGGTTGCGTTACCCAAACTTTTATACCCCCTGCAGATGCTACCTCTCCTCCTTACTCAACAGGACACTAAGTCACTACAGTCTGCTCTGGGCCAGTTTATATGGAGAGGTAAGAAGCATAGGATAGGGAAAGATTACCTGGCTATGCCCCTGACTGGAGGAGGGCTTCGTCTTCCAAATATTTCATGGTACAATTGGTCCACCCTCACTAAACTCATATTAGACTGGCTGGTTGGTAACAACCGTTTTACTATCCCCATCCTAGAAGATAATTTTATTAAACCAATGAGCCTAGCCTTCTTACCTCACGCAAACCTCACTTCATTACCATCACAAATACAGCAACATATATTATATAGGGACCCGCTTAGGGCCTGGGCCAAGTTGTGCAGGCTATGGGGGATAGATAAATCAGTTAGTAAGTATCTGCCAATTCAGGGCAACCTAAATTTCCTACCTGGTTATACTACAAAGGCATTTCAAATATGGCACGCCCAAAAGCTCTCCATGATTAAACAGCTCCTTAACCCCCTGACATTGGAACTTATCCCCTTTCATGATCTAAGAGATCGGTTTAACCTCCCAAATTCCCATGGCTTTGCATACTTTCAGTGCAGGCATTATATCACTAAATTAAGGGCGGAGGGGCGTCTTCCCAGAGAACCCACCAACATTGACAATCTCTGTGCGCTGGCAAAACAGGGATCATACAATATTACACACATCTACAACTCCATCCTTAGACATTTTGAGGTCTCTACGGTGCGCAGGCTTACATTGAAATGGGAGAGCTTCGTCGACTTGTCAGTCGACGAAGAGCTTATCTGCGCAAGTCTAAAAAAGATACGGACAGTCACTATCTCTGCCAAATTAAGGGAATCACATCTAAAATTTATACAACATGCCTACATAACCCCACATCTCCGTTCTAGATGGATCCCTGGAGCTAGCGATACCTGCCCCAAGTGCAGTTCTATCTCACCAGACTGGCTGCATCTGCTGTATGACTGCCCCAAGCTGAAGAGCTTCTGGCTTAAAATCTCGTACTGGCTCACTAAAGTTACAAAGACTCGGATAGCACTCTCAGCCCAGCGTATAGTTTTTCTAATCTCAAATGACAACCCACCTCTTTTTGATAACTTAGTATCTATAGTCATAGTTTTGGCAAAACAAATTATTTTGGCTAGTTGGGCCGGGAAAAAATCCCCCTCTCTCCCGAGGCTTCTTAGAAGTATACACACACAGATGTTAATTGAACAGGCAGACGTGAAGGGGGATCCAGAAAAGCGTATCAAACATTTTATTTCCAAGTGGGAAGCTTATCTTCTACACCTACCTGGGGCAGTCAGGGAAAAAGTCATATACCCATTCAGAAATAGCCTCTTTATCTTAAACGAGAACCTTAATGGTAACTGGTCCTTCCCAACTCCCCAAGAATAGTCGACAATCGCACCCTAGGCATACACAAATCTGTCCCTTTTAAAGCCTTCCTTCATGGCGTCAGTCTTCATCGCCATTCCCTTCACTCTTCTTTCTCCTTGGTTCGTGTCCGGGGTGGTCGAGCTAGGCCGGAGGGCTCCAGGTAAGTTTTTATGTAGTATGTAATACGTATTATGTACTAAGTGTTATTTTCGTTTTGTTTGTACTTATGTTTGTTTTTGTTTTATGCGTTGTACTGTTATGATATACACTAGAAAATGTGACTCCGTACCTCTACATGGTGAATTTAGATAGTTCATTGATTATGCAACCAGACAATGGATATCTGTACTTGTGAATTGGATTTTACCACAGTCATGTCATTGAGTTGAATTAGTTTGTGCTTTTTGCCATGTATGTATTGGATTCTAACCACAAATAAAGTTATTAAAAAAAAAAAAAGAGGAATTATTCAATTAAGAATTGGTTTACACTTTACCATACTAACAGATAGAGAGGGTAGAGATAATTTACACTACATAGTATTAAAATGGCATATCAAAGGTTTTTCAGGAATCAATATTGAAAGAATACAGTCAAGTATCACGAGAATGGAGAATATAGCTAAATACAGCTATTTTAGACAATCACATTTAAATATATTGCACCAAATTTACTTGACACCATCAGTGTTATCTAAATGGAGTAAAAAAGTGGTTGACAAATGTATTAAATGTATAGGTGCCAGAGCAGATATACAACATTATTTCTGGGACTGCCCATATATAGTTCAGTTTTGGAATAAAATAAGTTATTTGACATCTAAAATTATTAAAAAGGATATTAAAATTGAACCAGAATATGTATTTTTGTTTGCTCCCAAAAAATGCAAAATACAAAGAGGGAATGTATGTTGATCTGACTATCATAATAGCTAGATATCTGCTTTTGAGAAATTGGATTTCAAAGAAAAATCCCTCAATAGTTGAATTTAATAAAAACTAGTGAATCAAATGACTCTTGAACGATGCGCCATTGATTTTGCCCATAGCAAAGAGATTGAAAACTTTTTTAAAAAATGGGCTGTTTTTATTAAATCACACCCCATTGAAATACAGAAAAAACTGATTTACCCATTCCACTCTTCGGAGTATGTAATGAATGCAATAATAAGAGGAGAATTTCCTCTGGTTTATTGACAGTATAAGTACCCCTGCTTGTTATGTGTGTAGCTGTTTGTAGATGTTGAGACTGCTAGGTTATATCTAATTAGCAGGGGTGGTTTGAGAGGAATTTGGTTTAACCCCCCCCCCCCATTTTTTTTGTCTTATATAGCATCAAAACCCACAACAAGGATTGAGGTCTAAACATAGAGTAGAAGGAACAGTCTGAAATGAATAATGTTATGATTTTCATTGCATGTACTCATTACTGTATTTATTTTTGTTGTCTGTTTTCTGTGGATATCTGCTAAATATGAATTTAATATTAGCTATGTACAATCCATGACTGTCTAATGAATGTTGTGTCCTTTGTTGGAATTAATTAAATAAATAAAAAATAAAATAAAAAAAACAATTAGCACTTATAAAATTAACCAGAGATCAGATCTCTGGTTAAATTTATAAATGTGCCCCAAATGCCCCCAAAATACAGTGGTGTTTATCGTATTAAAAAAAAAAAATTGTAGCATTTTTATTTTTTAATTAAATAACTGCACCAGGCAGTTTTGGGGGGCTAAAGTTGGCGGTTGTGGGTGTTAGAAAAAAAAAGGGCACTAAAAAGTGCCTTTACATTGTGGTCTATGAGGAACTTTGTGTTCCCTGTAAATATATTTGTATATGACTATATACATATATATGTATGCGTTAATATGTGCATAAATATATATATATAATCATATACTGTACATATATATTTATGTGTTAATATGTGCATAAATATATATATATAATCATATACTGTACATATATATTTATGTGTTAATATGTGCATAAATATATATATAATCATATACTGTACATATATATTTATGTGTTTATATGTGTATAAATATATATATAATCATATACTGTACATATATATTTATGTGTTTATATGTGTATAAATATATATATAATCATATACTGTACATATATATTTATGTGTTAATATGTGCATAAATATATATATAATCATATACTGTACATATATATTTATGTGTTAATATGTGCATAAATATATATATAATCATATACTGTACATATATATTTATGTGTTTATATGTGTATAAATATATATATAATCATATACTGTACATATATATTTATGTGTTAATATGTGTATAAATATATATATAATCATATACTGTACATATATATTTACAATTTGCTGCCATTGCCGCACTACTTACCCCCTTCGCTGTGCTAGTTCTGATGCCGTGTATGATGGCACCAGAACAAGGCTCCCATTGGGGCCTATGGAAGCGCCCTCGCATTGCTGTCAACTCGTAATACCAGCGCACATTCATGAAAGTGATATTTAGCGCTCCACTTGTAATCTGGCACTAAATGTTTTAGGTTTATTCGGTACCTCCTAACACTTCCCAAAGGCTTTCTGGGATGCAGCAGGTTAAACAGCTTATGGGAATTTACCAACCTGCATTGTATGGATGCACTTCAGGCAGATAGTGGTTGGGCTAAGTCAGGAAGCTGGTGTTGTGGGGGGTCTTTGGGTGTGTCTGAGAGGGTCATGTGTAGGACACAGGGGATCCTTTAAAACCAAGACATTGAAGAGCTGTGGGCAGAAACAGGCCAGACCTCCCATGTCAATCCCACAGGATGCAAGACAGTTGGGTGGTATGTTATTCATGAGGCTTCATATGTGGACTATATGGCGACAGTTTTTGTAGCAATGCATAAAACAGACATGCATGCTTCTGACCATACCTAAGTATGCTCCTTAACAAAAGATACCACGAGAAGGAAGTAAGGGATTAATCACAGTCGTTTGATAATTATCTGCATGTTAAGGTCTCTAGATGAGCCTTTGGAAATAGTTATCTTCAAAAGCAAGCGCAATATTATGATCAACGTAAACCTTGCTTGCTGTCCATTTAAACAGTGCCGTTTGAAAACAGCAAAAGCTGAGCCAGGATCCATGACTCTGTGATTGTGAGTTGTCCTTCCTATAAGATATGCTAATGCAGCCACACTGTGAAGGCCATCTTGCAAACACTAGTGCTACCTCACTGTGACGGCCATCTTGCAAACACTAGTGCAGCCACACTGTGACGGCCATCTTGCAAACACTAGTGCAGCCACACCGTGACGGCCATCTTGCAAACACTAGTGCAGCCACACCGTGATAGCCATCTTGCAAACACTAGTGCTACCTCACTGTGACGGCCATCTTGCAAACACTAGTGCTACCTCACTGTGATGGCCATCTTGCAAACACTAGTGCAGTCACACTGTGACGGCCATCTTGCAAACACTAGTGCAGCCACACCGTGACGGCCATCTTGCAAACACTAGTGCAGCGACACCGTGATAGCCATCTTGCAAACACTAGTGCTACCTCACTGTGACAGCCATCTTGCAAACACTAGTGCAGCCACACCGTGACGGCCATCTTGCAAACACTAGTGCAGCCACACTGTGACGGCCATCTTGCAAACACTAGTGCAGCCACACCGTGATAGCCATCTTGCAAACACTAGTGCTACCTCACTGTGACGGCCATCTTGCAAACACTAGTGCAGCCACACCGTGATAGCCATCTTGCAAACACTAGTGGCACCACACTGTGACGGCCATCTTGCAAACACTAGTGCAGCCACACTGTGACGGCCATCTTGCAAACACTAGTGGCACCTCACTGTGATGGCCATCTTGCAGACACTAGTGCAGCCACACTGTGACGGCCATCTTGCAAACACTAGTGGCACCTCACTGTGATGGCCATCTTGCAAACACTAGTACAGCCACACTGTGATGGCCATCTTGGAAACACTAGTGCCACCACACTGTGACGGCCATCTTGCAAACACTAGTGCAGACACTGTGACGACCATCTTGCAAACACTAGTGCAGCCACACTGTGACGGCCATCTTGCAAACACTAGTGCAGCCACACTGTGACGGCCATCTTGCAGACACTAGTGCAGCCACACTGTGACGGCCATCTTGCAGACACTAGTGCAGCCACACTGTGACGGCCATCTTGCAAACACTAGTGCAGACACACTGTGACGGCCATCTTGCAAACACTAGTGCAGACACACTGTGACGGCCATCTTGCGAACACTAGTGCAGACACACTGTGACGGCCATCTTGCAAACACTAGTGCAGCCACATTTGTAAATGCAAATCCCTTTTCTTACACTGTGAGCCATGTTTTGCAGTGGGAGGACACAGATAGGCCAGACAGGATGCAGCTCAGGGCCCCTGTACCAAAGCCAATATTGAATGCAAAGCCCCTACCACACATGTTTATTGTTGTGTTTGTCACCTTTGTCTGGTTGTTTCACTTCAGTTCATGACCTCTCCCATCTGTGAGCTCTAAATCTAATTTATTAAATGTGAAGACAAATTAGATTTATTTGCCTGCAAAGCCACAGGATAAAACAGTCTATAAGACACAGTGCTGGGATTAATGAACTTTGTCCCTGCAGAAGTTGCGAGTGTGACAGTGACTGTGTCCTGAGCTAGGTGACATATGTGAGGACAGACGCATGGAGTGATCTGTTCCCATCACTACTCAGCAATGTCCAGAAATAATGAGCCTAAACTGCCAGTGCAGAGTGTCACTTTCTAACCCTGTCAGAGACTGAGCCATCCTGTGCGTGTCACAGCTGAGCATTCTGTCACTATGTCCCTCTAATAAGCAGAGGAGCCTGTGCATTCCATACACAGCTCACAGCCCTGGCTGGACATTTGATTGACTCAGAACTTTATGTCATCCGGCTGTGGATAAAACTTTGCTTCAGCGCTGAAACTTTACAGTAACATGAGTCTGATTTTCAGAGTTTCTTTATGATATTAATTAATCTGTTATATTTGTAGTGAAGAAGGAATTTACTCTTTTCTCATGCTTTAATGGATAGTCTAGTCAAAATTAAACTTTAATGATTCAGATAGAGAAGCGATTTTAAGCAACTTTCTAATTTACTCCTATTGTCAATTTCTCTTTGTTCTCTTATCTTTATTTGAAAAAGCAAGAATGTAAGCTTAGGAGCCAGCCAATTTTTTATTCAGCATCTGGATAGCGCTTGCTGATTGGTGGCAACATTTTGACTAGACTATCCCTTTAACAAAAGCCTTATTTGTTCTAGTTGTGCTGTGTCGGTACTGCATATGATGGCTGTCTGACTGCATTTATCAAAATCTTATACACTGGGTGACTTCTGACCTCCTCTTTCTAATTAATCAGGGTTTAACAAGTTTTTTTTTTTTTTTTTTTAAACCGTGCATGTAGCCAATCACAGGAGAGCTCACAGGAGTTAATCTGTAATTTATTGTCTGTGGAAGGCTACAGTGACATACAGAAGGACGTCCAGCAGGGTCTGCACAACACCTACAAATATGGTTGCCAGATGCCCTCACTACAAATACTGGACCATCATTATGTTACTGGACACAAAGCTCTACCTTACACCACTCTCTTGATCCTACCATATGTTTCACAACTAAGCAGTCATTTTACCCCTTGGCTGTCAGTGACATAGAAGTCAATAACTGCACCTCTTTGATTGCCAGTAACACAAGTAAACAGTAGAGATTTGACCCTCTACCCCTCATTTCTTTCTGCTCAATATTTGTAATTTCCTTCGCACCTATTTTCCGCTGATGAGAGTTAATGCACTCAAAACAGCTGTCCAGAAGTGGTTTGTTTATTTTGCTGCACCCAACCCATAAAGGGGATCGAGGGTGGAAGCAAAAAGCATGAGATATTCTATATCTAATTTGCATATTTTAACCAGAGTTCCCTGGTGCATTGGTAACAATGTTTACAAAGTACTTCTGGGGAAAAGCAAGCAGAGATACTTACCTAGATTTGCTAATCTTCTATAAAAAAAAATTCTATGGCTCTTACTTCTATGAAATGGAGGATTTGAATCTCCCGCTTTTATCTCCACCATAACTCAAATTAATATTGCTTAATTTATTTTATAAGTCAGATAGAGCAGCAATTTTAAACAACTTTCCAATTTACTTGTTTTTCTAATTTACTTTGCTCTCTTTTGTTGCAAAGCATACCTAGGTAGTCACAGGCATAGCAGTACACTAATGGGAACTATCTGCTGATTGGTAGCTGCACATATATGCCCCTTGCCATTTGTATACTGGTGTGCTCTGCTAGCTCCCAGTAGTGCACTACTGTTTTTCAACAAAACATACCAAGAGAATGAAGCAAATTTGAGAATAGAATTGGAAAGTTGTTTAAAGGGCATTCTTTATCTGAATCCCAAAAGAAAATGTTTGGCTTTTATGTCCCTTTTACACACAGGGACTTTATTAAGACTGGACATTTAAGTGTCCAGTATATTTGTGAAGATGTTACTGGACGTCCTGCTAAATACTGGACTGTCCAGTTGAATACTGGACACCTGGCAACCCTATGATACAGTCCCAGTTTAAACCACATAGGGCTTTGTTCTGCTTCTTCAAGGTAATGTCCCTAAGGTTTAGTGCAAATCAGCTGTAATCAGGGGTCAAGTCGAGCGGGAACGCATGGGAACGGAGTTCCTGCACTATTTTTCCAGGAGGAACTAAGTTCCCACTGGACAGAGAACAGAAACTCTTAGGTAAACACTGCTGCTGCTTGTGAGAGGAGCGAGAGCACAGTCTGGTTAGAGGGACGGCACTGTGTGTAACACATGGTGCTTACATTTCTGTGTGACTTGCTCTGGGGTTATTTAGCTCCTCTCAGCAGAAATAGGACTATTGCACCTTAAAGGGACACTGAACCCAAATGATTTATTTCATGATTCGGATAGAGTATGCAATTTTAAAGGGACACTGTAACCAAATTTTTTCTTTTGTGATTCAGATAGAGCATGACATTTTAAGCAACTTTCTAATTTACTCCTATTATCTATTTTTCTTCATTCTCTTGGTATCTTTATTTGAAATGCAAGACAGTAAGTTTAGATGCCGGCCCATTTTTGGTGATCAACCTGGGATAAACTCATTCACCAATAAAAAAGTGCTGTCCAGAGTTCTGAATAATAAAAAAAAAGCTTAGATGTCTTCTTTTTAAAATAAAGATAGCAAGAGAACGAAGAAAAATTGATAATAGGAATAAATTAGAAAGTGGCTTAAAATTGCATGCTCTATCTGAATCATGAAAGAAAAAATTTGGGTTCCGTGTCCCTTTAAGCAACTTTCTATCCTACTCCTATTATCAATTTTTCTTTGTTCTCTTGCTATCTTTATTTAAAAAGCAGGAATGTGATGCATAGGAGCCAGCCTATTTTTGGTTGAGAACCTGGGTTATGCTTGCTTATTGGTGGATAAATGTAAGCCTCCAATAAGCAAGCGATATTCATGGTGCTGAACCTAAAATGGGCTGGCTGCTAAGATTTACATTCCCGCTTTTAAAATAAAGATAGCAAGAGAACGAAGAAAAATTGATAATAGGAGTAAATTAGAAAGTTGCTTAAAATGTCATGCTCTATCTGAATCCTGAAAGAAAGAATTTGGGCTGAAGATATGGTGCAGGCAAACCAATTGTGAAGTAATGGTTTGTAAAGTTCTCTGTGCAGATAGAGCGAATTCAATCTGAATAATCAGGCAGAAAGACTCCTCCGTATATAAATGTTAAAAGACAAGTTTAATGTTGCTGCAATGCGTTTCTCGACCACACAGCACGGTCATTTCATCAGGCATAAAAACAAGATAAAAATACAAGTAAAAAAGTGCTTTTTTAAGCTGCCACACTGTGTTTCATTGGTTATCCAGCATTTTCAAATCATCCAATGGACAACGGAGGGTTAAGGTGTCCATTGGATGATTTGAAAGTGCTGGAACCAATGAAACACATTGTGGCAGCTTAAAAAAGCACTTTTTTACTTGTATTATTATCTTATTTTTATGCCTGATGAAACGACTGTGTTGTGTGGTCAAGAAACGCGTTGCAGCAACATTAAACTTGTCTTTTAACATTTATATACGGAGGAGTCTTTCTGCCTGATTATGCAGATTCAATTTGCTTTATCTGCACAGAGAACTTTACAAACCATTACTTTACAATTGGTTTGCCTGCACCATATCTTCAGCCTGTTGTTTGATACTTGGATTCAAACTTCCCTGTGATCTTATCTGTGACCTGAGAACTGGTCTCTACCTTGATACAGGATCAGTATCCAGTTAGGTGACTAGTGCAAGTGTCAGCCTGCCTGTTTGCACTATCTAGTGCCTTCAAAAATCGTGAGTTTTACTATTTACCTTCTTTATTATATATCACATATGGATTTCACTATGAGGTGCCCATTTTCTTTCTAACCTAATAAATTATTAAAGCTGCTGTTAATGGCTCTGGGAACATCTGTATCAGTATCTTTCTGATATTCTTTGTGTGACAGTTTAAAGGGACAGTAAACACAGTGAGATTTTTATATGACATGTTTACTTATAAGCAGTAAAACAACTCTGCAATATATTTTCATTATTTATTTTGCCCCTTTTCATGTAATTGAGCAATTTAAGAATGTTGGTACATATCTGTCAACTTCATGACAATGTGCTTTATGCTAACATAATAACCGTGGCTATCTTTGTTGTCTGTAGAATGAAGGTTGGATTAGCACCTCCAATTAAAGCAAACAGTTTGGTGGAGTTTTGGAAAATAATTGCTTTAAAAAAAATGTGAATTTGTTTTAATACTGTTTAGACTTGGCTGGTACGTTAGTCTATAGCAACACAACTAAAATGTCTTGTAATTACACATTGTTACTGTCCCTTGATCACTGCACATTACTCTGGGATGATGAAGCAGACCAGTGGTACCCACTAGAGGTAGATAATGAGGTGCCAGCGAGGGGTCACCCAGACTCACAGCTGTATAAGATACAACCATGACTTGTGATAAGAAATTGAATAGATCACACATATGACTGTGAATTGCTCATAGCCCTGTGTGACAAGGAAATCAGTGACACCATGAAAATGTATTCTTATGGCAATAAGCAATTCCTGGCTGATGCTTTAGGAGCAATGTGCTTAGGATTCCAGGATAATGTAGTTTCCTATCTCATTTTTTTGCAGCAAAATTGCCCAGTTCTCTTACTTTGCAAAATGCTTCATTTAGTTACAAACTGAAAAATAACCGACTACTCTTCTCATTGTCCCCTGATTTGGGTGCTGGGGAGCATTATGGGACCATAAAGCGATGTCTGCGATAAATTGATGGAGTGATATATATTAACCACGACCCTTCACTGGAGAGAGTAGAGAAATGTCTTGTTCTGGAATTGATAGGGATATCACAGAAAAAGCTCTGAGCTGATATGAAATGGGAAATGCTGAGACCTATTTATGAAGAGTAACAATGTGTTAGTGCTGATGAATAACCAAGTCCTCCAGCAGGGACACGACACTCACATTGTGCTGATGATGAGAAAGAAATATTATTCTATTATGTGCCTAGCAATGAGCCCAGCACATATCTGGCACCAGCATCTGTAGACTGGGAATAGGATTCTCCTTATATCCTTTACTGAACACACAAAGCATTGTCCCTTTATTATTAACATTTATTATTATTATTTATTATATATTTATAAACATTGCACAGGGCTATGACAGTAGATGCACAACAATAACAGTGTAAAATATGCAAAGACAATCACAGGCACAAAATATTATTGTTATATTACACTAAATGAAACAAATAATTCAGTGCCTGACCAATACTTATTGAATGTTGAGAACAGATTTATGTCATAATATAATATGATGGTCACCAACATTTTCTGTAAATAAAAAACACCCTTAAAGGGACAGTCTACACTAAAATTGTTATTGCTTAACCCTTCGGCTGCTAAGTCATTTCCCCCCTGGGACCTAAGCTTTTTTTTTTTTTACTTTTTTAAAATATATTTATTTTATACTTTTTAGTTTTTTTATATAGATAACATTCGGCCAGATTACGAGTTTTGCGTTATGAGCGGCTCGGTAATAACTTGCAAGTTATTTCCACCGCTCACCTTTAAGAGAGCTGCTATTACAGGTTTGCAAAAACCCAGCGTTAGCAGGCAATATGGCAGCGTTGAGCTCCATACCGCATACAAATACCAGCGCTGCTTTGAGCTGGTTTTACATGCTCGTGCACGATTTCCCCATAGACATCAATGGTGAGAGCCAGCTAAAAAAAAGCCTAACACCTGCAATAAAGGAGCGTAAAGCTCCGTAACGCAGCCCTGCTTTGAACTGGTTTTACATGCTCGTGCACGATTTCCCCATAGACATCAATGGTGAGAGCCAGCTAAAAAAAAGCCTAGCACCTGCAATAAAGGAGCGTAAAGCTCCGTAACGCAGCCCAATCAGCCAATAGGATTTTTTACCCTTTAATTCCGATTGTCTGATAGAATTCTATCAGCCAATCGGAATTCAAGGGACGCCATCTTGGATGACATCATTTAAAGGAACCTTCATTTTTCAAGAGGAATTGAAAGAAGAGGATGCTCCATGCCAGATGTCTTGAAGATGGAGCCGCTCCGCGTCGGAAGGATGAAGATAGAAGATGCTGTCTGGATGAAGATTTCTGCCCATCTGGAGGACGACTTCTTGCCGCTTGGATGAAGACATCTCCCAGCTTCGTTGAGGACTTCTTGCCACTTGGATGAAGTCTTCTCCCGGCTTCGTTAAGGATGGATGTCCGGTCTTCAAAAACTGTAAGTGGATCTTCGGGGGTTAGTGTTAGGTTTTTTTAATGGTTTATTGGGTGATTTTTATTTTTAGATTAGGGACTTTGGGCAGTGTAAAAGAGCTAATTGCCCTTTTAAGGGCAATGCCCATCCAAATGCCCTTTTCAGGGCAATAGGGAGCTTAGGTTTTTTTTTAGGTAGTTTTTTTTTGGGGGGTAGGTTGTGTGGGTGGTGGGTTTTACTGTTGGGGGGTTGTTTGTATTTTTTTTACAGGTAAAAGAGCTGATTTCTTTGGGGCAATGCCCTGCAAAAGGCACTTTTAAGGGCTATTGGAAGTTTAGTGTAGGCTAGGGGTTTTTTATTTTGCGGGGGCTTTTTTATTTTGATAGGGCTATTAGATTAGGAGTAATTAGTTTAAATATTTGATAATTTCTTTTTTATTTTGTGTAATTTAGTGTTTGTTTGTTTTGTAATTTAGTTAATTGTATTTAATTATTGTAATTTATTTAATTTTAGTGTAATGTTGGGTGTTAGTGTAACTTAGGTTAGGTTTTAAGTAAATTTGTATTTATTTTAACTAGGTAGCTAGTAAATAGTTAATAACTACTTACTTGTAAAATAAAAATAAAACCTAAGATAGCTACAATGTAACTATTAATTATATTGTAGCTAGCTTATGGTTTATTTTACAGGTAAGTATTTAGTCTTAAATAGGTATTATTTAGGTAATAATTGTAATTTTTATTTAGATTTATTTTAATTATATTAAAGTTAGGGTTAGACTTAGGGTTAGGTTTAGGGGTTAATATATTTATTTAGTGTTAGTGATGTGGGAGGCCAGAGGTTTAGGGGTTAATAACTTTAATATAGTGGCGGCGACATTGGGGGTAGCAGATTAGGGGTTAATAATATTTAACTAGTGTTTACGATGCAGGAGTGTGGCGGTTTAGGGGTTAATATGTTTATTATAGTGTTGGCGATGTCCAGAGTGGCAGATTAAGGGTTAATAAATTAATTTTATTGTTTGCGATGCAGGAGGGCCTCGGTTTAGGGGGTTAAAGGTAGTTTATGGGTGTTAGTGTACTTTGTAGCACTTTAGTTATGAGTTATGTTACAGCTTTGTAGCGTAAAACCCATAACTACTGACTTTTCAGTTTACTGTATGGATCTTGTAGTTATGGGCTGTATCGCTCACTTTTTGGCCGGACAGGCAAACTCGTAGTACCGGCGCTGTGGAAGTCCTATTGAAAAAGTGCGGTAGTTACGTTGCGTGATGGCCAAAAAAGTGTGCGGTACAGCTAAACCTACAAAACTCGTAATAGCAGCGGTAGTGAAAAAGAGCCATAACGCTGCTTTTTCACTCATAACGCAAAACTCGTAATCTAGCCGATTGTGTTCATACCCAGAGAGTTATTTAAGAGTTAGCACAACACAGTACTAAATGCAAGTCAATAGATAATAAATAAAAAGTCCTGTGATCAGGGGGCTGTCAGAAGATTCTTAGATACAAGGTAATCACAGAGGTAAAAAGTGTATTATTATAACTGTGTTGGTTATGCAAAACTGGGGAATGGGTAATAAAAGGATTATCTATCTTTTAAAACAATTAAAGGTCTATTTTAGACTGTCCCTTTAAAGTATTTTTAAGCTTCTACGGCGCTTACATCCTCCTCTTTCTGCTGGAGGGATGCATTCCAGTCACAAATGGGTTAACCCTTTGCATATAAAGTGATATTCCCTGGGAATGAGATGCTTAAATTGCTTTAAATTGCATTTGCTAGTTTAGAGCATTTGTCTTGTTGCAGATACACGTAAGGGGCTGTCACCTGGAGTATAAAAAAAGACAATAACCGTGATTCT